>NC_090725.1:78884124-78899124 GCF_036898095.1 Palaemon carinicauda
CTTTTCTAGGAGAAGGACACTCCAAAATCAAACCATTGTTCTCTAGTCTTGTGAAGTGCCATAGCCTTTGTACCATGGTCTTTTACTGCCTTGGGGTAGAGTTCTCTTGCTTAAGGGTACACTCGGGCACACTATTCTATCTTATTTATCTTCCTCTTTTTTTTTTTTTTTTTTTTTTTTTTGTAGTTTATACATGAAAGATTTATTTTGATATTGTAACTATACTAAAAATATTTTATTGTAGCTGTTAATTACTATTCTTGTAGTTTCTTTATATCCTCTCCTCACTGGGTTATTTTTCCCGTTGGAGCCCTAGAGCTTATGTTATCCTGCTTTTCCAATTAGGGTTGCAGCTCAATAATAATAATAATAATAATAATAATAATAATAATAATAATAATAATAATAATAATAATAATAATGTAAGGTAAATTAATAAATATAAAATGCAAAATGCAAGAAATTTTGGAAATTTTGGGAAAATATAATGTGAAAAAAAAGGAAATTAAACATATAGTCGATAACAGTTAATTCCATCGTATTTGAAAAATACGAATAAGAATAATAGAAATTAAGATAAGACAATTCAACCCCTTTCTAAACCTAGTAAATTTGATTCCTCCTTCGTCACTAGCGAATAAAAGATGATTTCCTCTTCTCGTGAAGTAAAGAGGATCTTCAGAATCCCAGTGAAATGTTGGGTTATCCGTAAACTATCCCAAATGCGACAGGGAATCGCGGGAATCTGGAATCCATTTACAACCTGGATTCCAGTTCTCAAAGCGGAGGTCCCTTGGAAATTTTCATCTTTGCAAAACCTTCTCTCTCAATAATTCTATATGAAAGATATTGAATTTTCTTTTCAGTTTGAATAAGGACAAAATTCTTCTTTGCGATATGGGTGTAAAATACAATATAATTTTCATAAGTATACGACAAGTTACTCTCTCTCTCTCTCTCTCTCTCTCTCTCTCTCTCTCTCTCTCTCTCTCTCTCTCTCTCTCTCTCTCTCTCTCTGATAAAGGATCAATTACCATGTTACGTTTCACCAATTCCTCTTAAGCGTCACGTTAGTATACATATATACATACTTGTGTGTATGAATATATATATATATATATATATATATATATATGTGTGTGTGTGTGTGTGTGTGTGTGTGTGTATACTGTGTGAAAATATGTCCACCACCAATCCCCAATGACCAGCTTGGTGATGAAAACAGGCCAAGCCTCAAACATGAATAGACATGACTGAGGCCTTTATTAGGCAGTGACTGCAAAAGGCTAAATTTTTTGTTGTTGGATGGTGTAGTTGTTATTGTTGTTGTCGTTGTTGTTATTGTTGATATATGTACATATGAACATTATATATATATATATATATATATATATATATATATATATATATATATATATATATATACAAAACAGCAACAACACTAAATGTGGCCGTTTTTAGTCCACTTCTGGACAAAAGCCTTAGGTATATATGTCTCTATTCATGTCTGAGGTTTAGCCAGTTTTCATCACCAAGCTGGTCAACGGGGATTGGTCGTAGACATATATACATACTGTATAAACACACAAATACACACGCACACACATACATGATGATATAATATATATATATATATATATATATATATATATATATATATATATATATATATATATATATATATATATATATGGTTGAGAATCTATAATATCGTGCTCAAAGGCAAGGTCGCTAGCAATCATTTCACCAGAGGGTCTAAAGGAAGTTGGTACCTGCGACTTTTCTCCGACTTCCCAATCCACCAGGTGACACAGTTGATAGCTTTTAATTCGAATTACCATTAATAAATCAATATCGGTGAAGATAGACGCAAAATCGTGCTCAAATAGAAATAGATGTCTACTTCATACCGGGATCAAGCCCTAGGTCCATGTCCTGCAGTGTACCAGAAACGGCTAATATATATATATATATATATATATATATATATATATATATATATATATATATATATATATATATATATCTTTCTTCGTGGCCAAGTGGTTTAGTCACTGTCTATACAAGCTTGCCGACCAGGGTTCGATTCCCGGCCGGTCACAAGCTCTTGTCTGTGTGATTTCGCCTGGGGCTCTGATCCCGAGGTTGTTAAGAGAATCCAGACATTAATGTATCATTATATGGCTTATTTGGATATATATATATATATATATATATATATATATATATATATATATATATATATATATATATATATATATATATATATATATATATATATATACTTGATAGAAATTTGGATAGATTTGTTGAATAGAACAAATTGATTGGTAGAATATGAATGAACAATATTAAATACGTTTACTATGTAATATACAGCTTCTTTACTACGTTTCAGCCTTTGTTTATAAAATTACTTTATTACTTGCATGAATACTGTTTAATAACACTGTGCCTCAGCGTATATATGTGAGTATGGGGGTTAACAATCATGAAAATTAGTCGGAAATCAACATGATAGCAGGTTCTTTTTCTATTAAATATTCTTTTAAAAACAGTCTGATGTATATGTATGATGTTAAACAATAACTGTATAGCCTACTTATTGGTTTAACAGCCTGGGAGAAAAGTTGAATAATTGTTCAAAGTATTGGTATCATTAAGAAACAGATTAGATAAAGTTGCTCTCTTGCTAAGGAAGTTAAAAGGGAAAGGGAAAACTCTGTTATTGTGAATATATTAGATTTTCGTGAAGCATTCTTTTCTGAATTTTTCACCATAGTCCTTGCATATGAAGATACTGGTGAACTTAAATACTTAAATCAACCTAGATGTTGAATTTACCATGCATCTTAGAATAAGCCATAGAAATATAAAGAAAAATATAAAGAAAGAAATAAATTTCTCGTTTCTTGTTATATTTCTGCTGGTAAACTTATATCAACCTAGATGTTGAATTTACCATGCATCTTAGAAAAAGCCATAGAAATATAAAGAAAAATATAAAGAAAGAAATAAATTTCTCGTTTCTTGTTATATTTCTGCTGGTAAACTTATATCAACCTAGATGTTGAATTTACCATGCATCTTAGAATAAGCCATAGAAATATAAAGAAAAATATAAAGAAAGAAATAAATTTCTTGTTTCTTGTTATATTTCTGCTGGTAAACTTATATCAACCTAGATGTTGAATTTACCATGCATCTTAGAAAAAGCCATAGAAATATAAAGAAAAATATAAAGAAAGAAATAAATTTCTCGTTTCTTGTTATATTTCTGCTGGTAAACTTATATCAACCTAGATGTTGAATTTACCATGCATCTTAGAATAGGCCATAGAAATATAAAGAAAAATATAAAGAAAGAAATAAATTTCTTGTTTCTTGTTATATTTCTGCTGGTAAACTTATATCAACCTAGATGTTGAATTTACCATGCATCTTAGAATAGGCCATAGAAATATAAAGAAAAATATAAAGAAAGAAATAAATTTCTTGTTTCTTGTTATATTTCTGCTGGTAAACTTATATCAACCTAGATGTTGAATTTACCATGCATCTTAGAATAAGCCATAGAAATATAAAGAAAAATATAAAGAAAGAAATAAATTTCTTGTTTCTTGTTATATTTCTGCTGGTAAACTTATATCAACCTAGATGTTGAATTTACCATGCATCTTAGAATAAGCCATAGAAATATTAAGAAAAATATAAAGAAAGAAATAAATTTCTTGTTTCTTGTTATATTTCTGCGCATTTCTTGCTGAGGCGGGCAGACGAAGATCTTGTTACCGATGATTGATGGAGTTCGCTCAGAGAATTAACGACGCCTCAGGCCAAGAGAGAGTTTATACTCGGTTCCGGCTTTTGGTTGCCCCCTGGGCCCTCGGGCCACCCGCATTGCCCAATTGAGGTCTAACGAACAACAGGCAACGACATCAGCAAATGTCTATTTTCAATGTCTTCATTGGTATTATTATTATTATTATTATTATTATTATTATTATCCAAGCTACAACCCTAGTTGGATAAGCAAGATGCTATAAGCCCAGGGGCTCCAATAGGGAAAAATAGCCCAGTGAGAAAAGGAAATAAGGAAATAAATAAATGAAAAGAACAAATTAACAATAAATCATTCTAAAAAAGTAACAACGTCAAAACAGATATGCCTATGTCATGCATAAACTATTAACAACGTCAAAACAGACATGTCATACATAAACTATTAACAACGTCAAAACAAATATGTCATATATAAACTATAAAAAGACTCATGTCCGCCTGGTCAACAAAAAAGCATTTGCTCCAACTTTGAACTTTTGAATATAGTGATATTCCTCGTTAGCGTTATTTTCTTTTTTTTTTCTTTTTTACCCGAAAATCGCGAGTTTCTTATATCGTCAATCATGGCCAACACTCTCATATCTTTCTAGCATTCGAATTGAAGATTAATTTTATATATCAGATTTGCGTTCGTGGTATCCAATTGACGTCAATTAACATTGTTGGTTTGTTTTCCATCTCTGTCCTTTGTACCCTAAGATTAAGTTAACAGTGGATGACTACTTTATATTTTTTTTAACCCTTTTACCCCCACCATTAAGTTAAATTTCGAGCACATTTTGCTATATATTTTTTTTTTTAAATTGCTCTAACAGGCTTAATTTATGTCCTAGAGAGGTCAGGTTGGTCTCATTCTTTTTGAAAATGCCTGAAGTTTCTCAAAAAATTATCAAAAATATATAAAAACATGTAATTAACAGTGTTTTGCAAGAACGTACCGGTACGTCCTTAGGGGGTGACGGAAAAAATGGGGAAGGCTAAAGGTACTGAAAGAACAATTCTCAAACAGAATTTTAGGAGACAAAAATATGTTCCACCTTTCCTTATTTTTTGCATAATCAATTCATATACTTCCTTATATAAAGTCACTCTGGTTGTGAGACGTTATGCCAAGTATTGTGATATATATAAATATTCTCTCTCTCTCTCTCTCTCTCTCTCTCTCTCTCTCTCTCTCTCTCTGAAAGAGAAAAAGTTTAGTTTATCAGAAGTTAGAATGATTTATGTGTAAGATTATCATAAATTGATATTATTATTATTATTATTATTATTATTATTATTATTATTATTATTATTATTATTATTGTTGTTGTTGTTGTTGTTGTTGTTGTTGTATTACATATTTTGCACTTTGTAGAATGCATTGAAAGAATCTTGAGTTTCTAATTTTGTTTAAATAACATGGGTATAAATCAACTGACCGAAGGAAAATGGGACATCTCAATTCCTCACCTCCTATTAAATTACCCCCCCCCCTCTCTCTCTCTCTCTCTCTCTCTCTCTCTCTCTCTCTCACAAAGAGTCCCAATCGCCATATTGCCGGGAGCCCCTCTCCTCTCAGCTCTTAGTTATATCGTAATCCATTGATGGATCCTGGTTAATGGCAATTTAGGCTTTGCTCCGACTTCTCTCTTTCATCTCCTAAATGGCCTTTAGAAGCGTCGGAGGAATTTTCTTAAGCGTGTTTTTTTGAGCCGGTTGTTTCATTTAAATTTACAATGGAGTCTTAGTCGACTTGGTATAGCCATAGATTAAAAAAAAAAAGAAAAGAGAGAGAGAGAGAGAGAGAGAGAGAGAGAGAGAGAGAGAGACCATAGATTAAAAAAAAAGAGAGAGAGAGAGAGAGAAGAGAGAGAGAGAGAGAGACCATAGATTAAAAAAAAGAGAGAGAGAGAGAGAGAGAGAGAGAGAGAGAGAGAGAAATCTGCTATGCATACTTATTTGATTTTGTTTAGATATATGTAGTATAAAATGAGGTAATCTTCCTTTTATTTTTTTGAAGACTCAATAGAACTAAGAGAGATAAATCGAAGAAAAAAATATACAATGGGAAGATAAAGTAGTCAAATTGGTATGGCAATATGTCTTTATGTAATGTAATTTAGCAATAATCAACACCCATCTAAACTGATTACTCCTTTGAGCAACAGAAAACTGCGTATAATAAGATACGCAAGCGTTCACTATTCCTGCGCAGCCCAGCAAACGAACGGTAATGGAAATAAGACGGACTTCTTCAAGGAAGGAGACATATAAGAAAATGTACAAATACGAAGTAAATTTCTTATTCCTGATTATTATTATTATTATTATTATTTGCTAAGCTACAACCCTAGTTGGAAAAGCAAAATGCTATAAGCCCAGGGGCCCCAACAGGGAAAATAGCCCAGTAAGGAAAGGAAAGAAGGAAACAAAATATTTTAAGAAGAGTAACAACATTAAAATAAATATTTCCTATATAAACTATGAAAACTTTAACAAAACTAGAGGAAGAGAAATCAGATAGAATAGTGTGCCTGATTGTACCCTCAAGCAAGAGAACTCTAACCCAAGAGAGTGGAAGACCATGGTACAGAGGCTATGGCACTACCCAAGACTAGAGAACAATGGTTTGATTTTGGAGTGTCCTTCTCCTAGAAGAGCTGCTTACCATAGCTATTATTATTATTATTATTATTACTATCCAAGCTACAACCCTAATTGGAAAATCAAGATGCTATAAGCCCAGGGGCTCCAATAGGGAAAAATAGCCCAGTGAGGAAAGGAAATAAGGAAATAAATAACTGAAGAGAACAAATTAACAGTAAATCATTCTAAAAAAAGTAACAACGTCATAACAGATATGTCATATATAAACTATTAACAACGTCAAAAACAGATAAGTCATATATAAACTATAAAAAGACTCATGTCCGCCTGGTCAACAATAAAGCATTTGCTCCAACTTTGAACTTTTGAAGTTCTACTGATTCAACAACCCGATTAGGAAGATCATTCCACAACTTGGTAACAGCTGGAATAAAAACTTCTAGAGTACTGCGTAGTATTGAGTCTTATGATGGAAAAGGCCTGGCTATTAGAATTAACTGCCAGTCTAGTATTACGAACAGGATAGAATTGTCCAGGGAGATCTGAATGTAAAGGATGGTCAAAGTTATGAAAAATCTTATGCAACATGCATAAAGAACTAATTGAACGACGGTGCCAGAGATTAATATCTAGATCAGGAATAAGAAATTTAATAGACCGTAAGTTTCTGTCCAACAAATTAAGATGAGAATCAGCAGCTGAAGACCAGACAGGAGAACAATACTCAAAACAAGGTAGAATAAAAGAATTAAAACACTTCTTCAGAATAGATTGATCACCGAATATCTTAAAAGACTTTCTCAATAAGCCAATTTTTTGTGCAATTGAAGAAGACACAGACCTTATATGTTTCTCAAAAGTAAATTTGCTGTCGAGAATCACACCAAAAATTTTGAAAGAGTCATACAAATTTAAAGAAACATTATCAATACTGAGATCCGGATGTTGAGGAGCCACCGTCCTTGACCTACTTACAATCATACTTTGAGTTTTGTTAGGATTCAACTTCATATCCCATAACTTGCACCATGCACTAATTTTAGCTAAATCTCTATTAAGGGATTCACCAACCCTAGATCTACATTCAGGGGATGGAATTGATGCAAAGAGAGTAGCATCATCTGCATATGCAACAAGCTTATTTTCTAGGCCAAACCACATGTCATGTGTATATAGTATGAAAAGTAATGGGCCAAGAACACTACCCTGATATAGATATTAATCTCTGGCACCGTCGTTCAATTAGTTCATTATGCATGTTGCATAAGATTTTTCATAACTCTGACCATCCTTTACATTCAGATCTCCCTGGACAATTCTATCCTGTTCGTAATACTAGGCAGGCAGTTAATTCTAATAGCCAGGCCTTCTCCATCATGAGGCTCAATACTACGCAGTACTCTAGAAGTTTTATTCCAGCTGTTACCAGGTTGTGGAATGATCTTCCTAATCGGGTAGTTGAATCAGTAGAACTTCAAAAGTTCAAAGTTGGAGCAAATGCTTTTTGTTGACTAGGCGGACATGAGGCTTTTTATAATTTACATATGACATATTTGTTTTTGATGTTGTTAATAGTTTATATATGACATATCTCTTTTGACATTATTTTTTTAGAATGATTTATTGTTAATTTGTTCTCTTCATTTATTTATTTCCTTTCCTCACTGGGCTATTTTTCCCTATTGGAGCCCCTGGGCTTATAGCATCTTGCTTTTCCAATTAGGGTTGTAGCTTGGATAGTAATAATAATAATAATAATAAAGGTTAAGTTCCGGGTCTTGGTGGCATTATTCTCGTTTCGAATCGTTGCTACTTTGTACTGTACAATGGTTTTGCATTGACCTCTCCCTCTTAACAGGAATATGAAAGCTGCACATTTTCTCCTTGGATTCACTTCTTTTAAAAGTAATGCTTAATTAACAATTGAGACCTGGGAAGTAGATTAACAAGTCTTTATTAGATAAATAATATCAATACACGTACACTCACACACACAAACACAAACATATATATACATACATACATATATATATATATATATATATACACACATATATATATATATATACACACACATATATATATATATACACACACATATATATATATATACACACACACACATATATATATATATATATACATATATATATGATAAATTTTTGCACATTTAAACGTGTTTTTCATATTTCAAATAAGCCATATATATTAAATCCCGGCCGGTCTGATACTATAGTCTTTGAGTGATTTCGCCTGGGGCTCTGATCCCGAGGTCGTTAAGAGAATCCAGACTTTAATGTATTAATATATATGGCTTATTTGAAATATATATATATATATATATCTATATATACACACATATAAGTATATGTGTGTGTTCATATTGTATGCACTGCCGCACTTCTTGGATATCAGGTTCCTTCCTTTCTAATACCTCTTCCACAGCATCATATTCAGGACTTTGGTTTGCCCTCATAACTGAGACGCTTAGAATATTTTCCTAGTAAAAGTGGAATTGCTTTTTTTTTATTTGAGGGACCTCAGCAACCAAGGAGTTGACAATCAGGGCTTTGTTCCCCTGTCAAGATTTACTTTGATAATTTAATTAACAGATAGTTAATCTAAATACATAAAGCTTAATTTACCCTTTTACCCCCAGGCTACTTGGAACTTTCCAGCCCTTAACCCCCAGGGGTTATTTTTTTCAAGCACATTTTGCAGTAAATTTTTTTTTTAAATTGCTCTAACAGCCTTAATTTTCGTCATAGAGAGGTCAGGCTGGTCTCATTCTCTTGGAAAATGCCTGAAGTTTCTCAAAAAATTATTAAAATTATGAAAAAAATGTAAATAGCAGTTTTTTTGCAAGGACGTACCGGTACGTCCATGGGGGTAAAGGGATGAGTTTTGTGAAACGTACCAGTACGTCCTTTGGGGGTAAAAGGATTAATGTTGGTAATTTTTTGGTTGGGCAATGTTGGTCACTTTGTGACTGCATTCATCAATGATGTGGCTAGGTGAGATGTGTAGTGTGATCTGGCCTTGCTGGGTGTTACATGATGCTAGTTTAGCTGGTTGAGATGTGGTGTGTAGTTTCATTCATTGTAATGTGGTGTGCGATATGGTGTACCCAAGGCCAAAATATATGAGAACAGACCAACCCACCAGAGCACTAAACACGCCCAAAAGTACACAAAAGGTGGGGGACTTGGGTGTTGTATGTACGAGGAAAACCACAGGTTTCACTCAATTAGTAAAGGACTGTCAGGATCTAGCTCTGTGGTTCCCAACCTTTTTTCTGTCATTTCCCCCCTGCACCCAGTTCAACCATCCAGAATTTCCCCTTCATGCCCCACCCAGCCCTCATGCCCACTCGCCTGCATCAGAAATGGGCATGATACTCTAATTCTCTCCTTGAATATCATGTCAGTGAGAACTGATATGATCATATCACAATTGAATGGCTAATAAAAAATTGCCGCACGTACTATGAGGACATTTTCTGCTTGTTTTAGTTAGTAGGTAGTGTAACTATTTCCCCCCTGGAAGCTTCATATTTCCCCCCAGGGGGAAATTTCCCCCAGGTTGGGAACCACTGATTCTAGCTGCTCTAGCAGGTGATTGGGTAACATCTGTAGGACTACAATTTTCTTTTCATAGAGGTATTAATAAAAGGAAAAATGCCCAACCCCTGTGCACGGTACCCCTAAAAGAGACTGGTAATGAGAGAGAGAGAGAGAGAGAGAGAGAGAGAGAGAGAGGTCGTAACAATGATGTCACTACTGCAACGTTATTGGTATTTAGTCAGAAGCCCTGTGTGATGTCAGGAGATAATTTCACATTGAATAAGTTAATAATTGTATGGGATTAGCTATTTTATAAGTTTTGTACATTAATTAAACGATAGAGACAAATAAAATTAGTTGATTTTGTAACTAGTTATCATAAAGAGACACACTAGAATCGAGAGTGTAGAGGAGTGGAAAGGCATTATTCGAGTTAATGTTTACGTTGTAGATTTTATAGATATAAGCCAGAACCAGAAGCTAAAGTGCATGACTCACTTTTATCAGTAATTGACATGCGCTGCTCACCTGCCAAAAAGACACTGCAAAGACGCCAGTAACAATGGCGTCACCAGAACGTCAAGCACAATGAATGACGTAAACATTACGTTAGAAGATGGACACCAATAAAACAAAGGAACAGTCCCATGACGTGATATAGGGCTACCACACCTTAAGCCCCTATTACACTTATCCGGTTTCCTACGGTGATGTCGGTCGGGATGCTAGCATATGTTCAAACCGGGGCGTGTGATAGCAAATCGGCCGTATGAAAGCTCACCCACGGCCGGCCGGATGAACTTTCGCCAGTACTAAAGTTGGCCGTACGGCCGTCGTACGTCAGGACTGAGGACATAGTGTGTAATTGCTCACTTAGATTAGCCTACAAAAGACACCTGCGACGAAGCAGCTCGGCTCTTTCATCACCAGCAAACACAGTTAAAGATTCCTCCTTGTCCTCACCTTGGGGCGTGGCCCCACACCAAGTGCCGACGTGTTAAGCAATTAATTAACTTCAAGAAATGCAGTACAGTTGGCTGCCAAAAGAAGAAGGAGTGAAGTAGAAGTCCAGTTGGAGATGCCCTTTTGCCTTTCAACCCGAGAGGTAAATAACTAACGGCTGCCAAAAGAAGAAGGAGAGAAGTAGAAGTCCAGTTGGAGATGCCCTTTTGCCTTTCAACCCGAGAGGTAAATAACTAACGGATGCCAAAAGACGTAGGAGAGAAGTAGAAGTCCAGTTGGAGATGCCCTTTTGCCTTTCAACCCGAGAGGTAAATAACTAACGGCTGCCAAAAGACGTAGGAGAGAAGTAGAAGTCCAGTTGGAGATGCCCTTTTGCCTTTCAACCCGAGAGGTAAATAACTAACTCACTCCTGCCCGAGACAAGGTAGGAGAAGTTTTTCAATGTGTCCATTTGGATGTCACCTGTTTTAGATCGAGTTCCCTTCCTGCCTGAATTGGGGACTCATGGATTCCACAACACGCAGAAAATTGGTTAAGCTCCAGTCCACGGATGCAGCCCTCAAATCTTCAAGAGAATTACTTTGGTTACCAGTTTTGTGTACTACCTCACACTTTAAATTTAGAAGAGATTTGTAAAATCGTTGTTCACCAAAGTTCACTTATAAAAAGAAAAAAAAACAGCATTTAACCCACACCCCCATCTCTTGTGGGTCTTTAATATAACAGTAATTAAATGCACTGAATGATTAATGACAGTAACTACTCACCGTAACTTATAAAATAATTCAAAACTTAAAGCTATTAATCATTTTGCCCCAAGTAGCTTCACATTGGTGGCAGCTTTAATGGGTAAAAAGCCATGTGATATTTACCAGTGCAAGAATTAATAGTAAAGTTTTAATAGATAAGCATTGAAAACATTGCAGAGTTAACATCAAGATACCAAATTAATAGCGATGACGCGAGACGAAACAACGACTTTAAACAAAAGGAATTCACTCAGGAAAAAAAATTGTGAGCACAATAATCTCTCTATCTCTCGTAAGAACGAATAAATATAATGCGTCTCTCAGTGAATATAGGGAAATCAAGAAATTTGTCTCACATGTAGCCCTTTTACCCCCAAGCTATGTTGAACTTTCAAGTTCATTTTGCTATATCTTTTTTTTTTTTCTTAAATTGCTCTAACAGCCTTAATTTTTGTCATAGAGAGGTCTGGTTAGTCTCATTCTTTTGGAAAATGCCCGAAGTTTAGCATAAAGTTATCAATAATATGCAAAAAATGTAAATAACAGTTTATTACAAGGACGTACTGGTAGGTCCATTGGGGGTGAATCGAGAATTCTTATGTCGCTAGGATTTTTTGATGCATGAATTATTTTATCATTTGCTTGTGTAATCGAACTGAGATTTTTTTTGTAAGTGATGATGATGTTGGTGTTAGTCCATAAATTTTATCTAAAATCTGACTTCTCCGGAATTATTAAGAAACTGACAGCTGTTGGATCCCCTTCTCCTGTATAAATACGATGTCTTTGTATATGCGTATTCTCATTGCCGAGTTTGATAATGTCCTGAGTGGATGAAAGTACTTACTCCAATCAAGCCTTTTTCATTTTTCCTTTCGTGGCTATAATACATTTTATATTCATCACGTGTCAGCTTTCGTGATTTCTACACAATATAGGAGTGAAATATAATTTAGAATTACACAAGTAGGGCGAAAAACACAAACGAGCAAATTCCCATAAAACGTGAGTTTAAAGAATTAACCCAAATAGGTAACCCCACTAACGTGAATTGTTAGGGAAATTAACACTAATAAGTTGTTGTGGAAATACAGGTAGGAATACCCAAGATAAAAGAGGGTTAGAGAAATATACAGTGGATAAGTGGTTAGCTAATACCGAAAGTAGAATAGTCGGAGAATAAACAACGAGGCAGCAAAAATTAAACAGGCTATGCTAGCAGTGAATACAAATATAAGTGATGCTCAATTAACCTTGAATGGCAAAATATGAGGGTGACTCGATGAATGAATTTTCTACACAAACGGGAGATAACCTAGCAACAGTATTATTATTATTATAATTACTATCCAAGATACAACCTTAGTTGGAAAAGCAAGATGCTATAAGCCCAGGGGCTCCAACAGGGAAAAATAGCCCAGTGAGGAAAGGAAATAAGGAAATAAATAAATGAAGAGAACAAATTAACAATAAATCATTCTAAAAAAAGTAACAACGTCAAAACAGACATGTCATATATAAACTATTAACAACATCACAAACAAATATGTCATAAATAAACTCTAAAAAGACTCATGTAAAGAAGGACATGATTCCTTTGCTAAAGGTAAAATTCATTACTAATGATAATTCTCTATATGTAGACTTAGATGAGGCATCAACTTATTGGCAAATAGCATCCTAGATATGAGGTTTTACGAAGAGAAAGGGAAATTATAACAATGTAAGAATTGTTATATGTAAGGATATATCATTGTAAACATTGTTATATAGTTATATGTAAGGATATACCAATGTAAACATTATTATATAGTTAAAGGTTAATTAGGTCGTTGGTTAAATGGATACTGTATTCTTTCTCTTTTTATCATTTATATTTTATCATTTATCATTTTTATAATTTCGACACATTGTCTGTTAGACACAGTGTGTGTTCGACATTTTGTCTGTTTGACACTTTGTCTGTTCGACATTTTGTCCATTCGACACTTTGTCCTTCGACGCTCTGTCCTTCGACACTCTGTCTTTCGACACTGTCCGCGCACGATCAGTAGGTAAAATCGAAGGAGCACATAGCTACAAATCCTACCACAGAAACTCAGAACAATTCAAATAGTTGCAGAGAAGTTAGAACAGTAGATTGTAACAGAGGTGCAAATTACCCTAGAGTTAAACAGAATAATAGGCAGTAATTTAGGACAAAGACAGTTAAAAGAAATAGAGAGGACACATTTAAATCTAGTGAAAGAATACATAAAAAGGGAGATAGAAATCAGGCAAAATACTGTAAAAGGTGAGAACATATAGGGCGGAAGGGCAAGGCGCAGAAATAAATAACCCCATCGTGAAACAAAAGAACATACTTCTCAGAATCCTCCTCCAGCACAAAGAAAGAGAAACTTAAATCCTCCAAATAGTACAGAAGAAACAAGTTAAAACTAGTTAGCCGGATGAAAATAAAGACAGGAAGACAGGGAAATATTGGATAGGAAAGATAGGCATATGTAGCAGAGGTTCATCCACATTGCAATTGACTATCTTATCTTATAGAGACTAGCAAATACAGGTGATATACTAACTTAGGATGCTATACAATGTTTGATTATCTAAAAGTACCTGTTTTCAAAATTTCAGGGGTAAAAATAAGTGTTTTAAAGAAATTAAATGCAAACAAGTAAATAAGGGTATTAACCGCCAAGTTAGATAAAGAATCATTGGCCAAAATGTGCCTAGTGATGAATGACGATTTCATGTTTAAGAAATAACATTTCCCGATCGAGCCTTAAGATATCGTTCAAAAACGATACAATGATGAAGAATGAATTTTATTGGGAGAAGGGCAGGCTAAAAATAAATAAGATAGTCAAGATGTATGATTCGACTTGTCAAAGACAGGTCTTTTACAAAGCTGGTCACTTTGTAGGAGATAAATTTGACAGAAGAAGCAGACTCCGGACTAAGAAAGGGAAATGGAAATAAAATAAAAGGCAAGGAGAAATAAGTAATTTTAGAAATAGGAGACTAGCAAATAATGAATATACTCCTTGTAAATATTTGATAGGCACCATATAAATAAAATAATATTTCAACAGTGAAATGAAATGAATAGAATAGAATAGAATAGCATAAATAAAATGGAATTCCGAAAAATATAGTGTTATGGGCAAATAAAGCTGTAGGCAAATTACGCTGCTATAGGCAGAAGAGATATAAATGATGCTATAGGCATAGGAATTAAATGGAAAATGTTGCTCTTACGCACAGATTTAAAAATGAAGATATAGGCATATGAA
>NC_090725.1:78901624-78911624 GCF_036898095.1 Palaemon carinicauda
GTAATTTCAGGTGATTTGATTTCCAAATTTTACTCAACCTATTCCTTGTCACATTTGCTTTTTTTAAATCTTTCACTAAACTAAAATTCTAATGGACCCTGCATGTAGATCAGATCATAGTTACTAATACTTAAATGATTCTATCTCATCAATCCTTTCTCCTTCCTCTGATATTTCATCTTCAATTGCATATACTGTTCTCTTTTTCTTACTTTCCATTTATCTTGAGCCAAACATCCTGTGATATTCCAAGCACTCAGGTAAGCAAGAACTGCGAATCCGGTGCTGTTTTGCTAATAACGACAGCATCATCAGCATTCTCTAGGTCAGTTAATTTCCTCTTACCAATCCAATCCAATCCTTTTCCACCATCTCCACCCAGCTGGAAATGCAGGATTATATAAGCCCAAGGACTCCAACAGGGAAAATAGCCCAGTGAGGAAAGTAAATATGGATATATACTACGAGATGTTGAAGGATAATACTAAAATAAATCTTCCATATATAAACTATAAAATCTTTAAATAACAACAGGAGCAGAAATAAGATAGAACAGTGTGGCCGAGTGTACCTAAAAGCAATAAAACTCTACTCCAGGCAGTGTAAGACCATGAGACATATATATATATACTATACTGTATCGATCTATATATATACTATATACTGTATATATAGTATATATATATATATACAGTGTATATATATATATATATATACTGTATATATATATATATATACACACACACACATATATATATATATATATACTGCACAACACGTGTATTACACACAACAGTACAATGTAACCATATTTCTGTTTTTTGTATATTGTCATTATCGCTCCCCCCCTTGCACTAATAACCTGTTTATACCAATATTTTCCTGCATCATTGTGTTTGAATTTTCATGCCATTCGTGATGGAACAGGTTATATATATACTCATGCTCCATCCAAATTAAGTTCATTGTATATGACTCGTCTCTCTCACTCATATTCTAACGGCTTGCCTGCATATTGGTGACCAGGTAAGTGACTGCTCCCTCCTGCCTGCCCCCCTCACTGGTGTGCCTTACTGTTTTAAGATGCCGCCCACTGAACCTGCCTACGTCAATATATGTTGCCTCAATGAAACTAGGCCTTCGGCAAGCAGAGAAATGTTCGCTTTGTTCCAGCATGCTGAAGTCCAGTTTCCCATCAATGGTGTGACTTGATCAAGCACCAAAGCAGATTGCATTCTTGCGGCTATCCAAGGGACACTTTTCCGAAACAAGGGGACACCGCTTATAACGTATGAAGACCTCAAATCATACCTCCTGGGAGCACCACTCGCCATCATCGGGCTGCCCACATAGCTAGACTTTTTCAGTGTCTCTCAACAACTGTTGGTGGACAAAAAGGCTTTGCTCACCCTCAGGGATTTGACTATTATCACTTGTCTGCTACCTGCTGCAGACGGCTCTCCTCTTAAAGTGAATCTAGTTCATGCCCCTTGGGTACAGCATCTACCCGAACCTGTATGTGCTGCTATGCCCCAATGTCGGTGCGGGATTTCCTCTCACACTTCCACCTCATGGTTGATGTAGCTCACCAAGGGTTAGCCAACGAGGATTAGCACGCCTCAACGCCTTTCCAACCAGCCCCCTCCCACCCCATTCTCCACGTCGGAACACCCACAGATACCTACGCCCACATCATACCCAGAAGTTTTCCCATCCAGAACTTAGTCAAATGCCTAGATTACGGGAAAAACATGGTAGCAGGATGGCCAGGACACTAGCCACCCATTGAAATACTACCGCTTGAGAGTTATGGGTTCTTTGACTGGCCACAGAGTACTACATTGCGATCTTTCTCTCTGGTTAGAGCTCATTTTCCCTTTGCCTTTGCATACACCAAATAGTTTGGCCTATTCTTTACAGATTCTCCTCTGTCCTCATCTGACAATACTGAGATTAACATTCTTTTTCAACCAAGGGGTTTACCACTGCACTGTAATTATTCAGTGGCCACTTTCCTTTTGGTAAGGGTAGAAGAGACTTTTTAGCTATGGTAAGCAGCTCTTCTAAGAGAAGGACACTAAAAAATAAAACCATTGTTCTCTGGTCTTCGGTTGTGTCATAGTCTCTGTACCATGGTCTTGCTTAGGGTACACTCGGGCACACTATTCTATCTTATTTCTCTTACTCTTATTTTGTTAAAGTTTTTATAGGAAATATTTATTTTAATGTTGTGACTGTTCTTGAAATATTTTACTTTTCCTTGTTTCCTTTCTTCACTGGGCTATTTTCGCCTCTCGGAGACCCAAGGCTTATAGCATCAAGCTTTTCCAACTGGGGTTATAGCTTAGCAAGTAATAATAATAATATCAAGACGCCGGGGGCCCCCAGTGTACGCCGGCTTCAGATGTCTGGCATCAGATCGTTCGGCAGTCGCTAAATAAACCTTTGGCAAAATGCAATAAATGGGTATTTGATAAAAGGCCTAAAGCCCATGGCCATCACCCTTACACATCGTCCTGAAGAAATATGGTTCTCTTTGTCTAACAGAAGCAGATCACTACCACTTCCCAAACATCACCAACATGACCTCATACTTGCACAAAGCAAAGGTTTTCTCTCCACACAATCTCCTGATGAGGTATTATCAGGTACCCATGAACCCAGAAGACATACCCAAGACTTCCATCACCACCCTCTTTGGTACAAACGCTTTCAATTACTCGTTTTTGGATTTCGTAATGCTGAGGCCACTTTCCAACGTCATCTACGCATCCTGCACAACTGCCTACAACAGAACGGGCTTGTAGTCCGGTATGACAAGTGTACCTTCGGCGCCACCAAAGTATTATTCTTTGGGCACTGCATCACTCCTGAAGGAGTCCACCCCCCTAACTGAGAAGTTAGCGGCCGTTCAGAACTTCACCAAAGCCTCGACTGTAAAAGCACTGCAAGAATTCTTGGGCATGATCGACTATTATCACTTTTTTCCTGACCAGCCATCGCCGCGATTCTTGGCCCCCCACTATGCCTCCCTCAATGGCAAGCGTAAAGACCTGAAGTGGGGTTACCTTCAAGAAGCAATCTTTAGCAACGCAAAGAATGCCCTATCAACCACTGCTGCTCTATCTTTTCCTGTGTCACATGCACCTTTCCTGTCTCTCCGCTGATGCCAGCAACGTAGCTATTGGGGGGCAGGCATCGAGCAGGTGGTCAAAGGCTCGCCCCATTCATTGGCTTTCTTCAGTAGAAAACTGTCAGAGGCGGAACCCGGCTACTCTACCCTTCGACCACAAATTAATGGTTGTGGACCACAAGCCTCGTGGGCTGATTGCAATTGTACAGTTCAACATGTCACTGGGTCCTCCTGGTACTATAGACTACTCCTAAAGGCACCCTGGATGTCTCGATAGCTGAAATGGTGTATGGTGACCCGTTAGTCGTCCATGCTGAATATTTTCCTTCTGCAACCTCCTCCAACAATGTTCAGCGCCTACGTCATGTCGTAGGAAAATTCAATCTGTAACTTGAGACTTACAAGCCCCCAGCAGCACATACTGACAGATCTGGACTCATCAATGCACATTTCCCTGCGGAACGGTACTAGCAAGCTATCGTTTATGTACCTTTACTCAGGCCCTTTCCATATGATCAGTCGTACGCCCAAAAGCATTCCATCTCAACATGCATGGCTAGAAAGACTAGGTCTCCATTGATCCCTTAAAACCTGCATATCTCCTGCCAGATGACCCGCCTATATTACGCCTCTCAAGAGCCGGGCGCCCTATTTCACATATATGTCTTTTTAAGGGGCGGGTGCCATGAACCGCAGGGTTTATCAGACGTGCTCGTACACTGTAACTGTGTTTCTGCTTTTGTACAGTATATTGTTGTTATCGCTCTCCCATCATACTGATAACGTGTTTATACCTGTATATTCCTGCATCATTATGTTGAAATTTTTGTGCCGTTCCTGACTGGAACGGATTGTATATAGAGTATACTCATGCTCCATCTAAATAAAGCTAATATACATATATATATATATATATATATGTGTGTGTGTGTGTGTGTGCGTATTTAAGCATACATGTAAACATAAATACCTTAATTATATATCTATATATATATATATATATATATGAATATCTATAAATACATATATATATATATATATATTTATACATATAAATATATCTATATATATCTATATATATATATCCCTACATATACATACATACATACATAATATATATATATATATATATGTATATGTATATGTGGATATATAAGCATTGTACTTCTGTTTACATACATGTGCAAATTATGACTGTATATGATATATACAGTAACACACACGCACACACACAATATATATATATATATATATATATAAAATATCTTCGTTGGTAAAACTTGATAAAATCGAAGCTTCACGTTTGTATGAATTACTGGAATAGTCGTAATCATGAATTAATTCTTAGGCGAAAGTTTACATAAAAAAAAAGTTTACTTTATACTATACAAATGAACTTCACAAAGTTCAAAATGACTATACTTAGTGAATGTTACAAAACATTTCAATGAAATTATAGTGCTATTTGTGTAGGCTATTCTTGCTACAGATTCGTTATGTGGCCCTTTGTCAGACAGAAGGGAGCTCAAGAGAGGATGACAGGACTTTAGCTGGACACTTGACTTCTGTTTGTTCCTCTCCAGCAGCAAAACTTCAAAAGTTCAAAGTTGCAGCAAATGCTTTTTTGTTGACCAGGCGGACATGAGTCTTTTTATAGTTTATATATGACATATTTGTTTTTTGATGTTGTTTATAGTTTATATGTGACATGTCTGTTTTGATGATGTTACTGTTTTTAGAATGATTTATTGTTAATTTGTTCTCTTCATTTATTTATTTCCTTATTTCCTTTCCTCACTGGGCTATTTTTCCCCGTTGGAGCCCCTGGGCTTATAGCATTTTGTTTCTCCAACTAGGGTTGTAGCTTGGATAGTAATAATAATAATAATAATAAAAGCCTGATGGCGATCGTTCCCTCCAACATCCCCGGTAGAAGATAGTTCTGATTCTCTTAAAACGTCTCCGCTTACAAGGCAACTATGGCACCGCCATATCAGAAGTGGGAGTGAAGGAGTAGATTCTCCGTCTCTGCTTACAAGGCATCAAAGGTGTACTGCATCTTGAGGATTTAATTTTAGTCGTTTCGGCAGGACGAAACAAGACCCCGAAGTGGGATGTGGGTCAGACCGAAGGTCCAATAAGACTTTAACATTTAGTTTGGGGAAAAAAATAAGGCTCCTGCTTGTTGTTGTTGTTGTTGGGGTATTATAGCCAGCTCTTGTTGTTGGCACGGGCCTTTCCCTTGTCGGCTTTCCCTTGGTCGGCCCGTAGGGGCTCCTGCTTGCTTGCTTGCTCTCTTATAACCCCCACCCTAGGTATGACCGCGTCCATATCACAAAATAGACGCTCCTTTGTGTTCGTAAGGCACTCTCTTTTGGGTGGCAATTAGTCATATAATTGGAACGCACCTTGGAGAAAGGCCGGCCGTTTGACTAAGAAAAATCCCATTTCAGCCAAGGCGACTACCTACAAATCTATCTCTCTCTCTCTCTCTCTCTCTCTCTCTCTCTCTCTCTCTCTCTCAATATTAATTTCTTTCCTTACAATTACATCTGCCTTCATTTGTCTCTCTCTGTTAATAAGGAATAAAACCTACGAAATAATCCATTACATACATTCACTAACTCGTCCATTATGGATATTGAAGTTATTTCCTTATATATATATATATATATATGTACATATATATATAGTGTGTACATATATCTATCTATCTATCTATCTATCTATCTATATATATATATATATATATGTGTATGTATGTAGGTAGGTAGTAGGTTGGACAAGGCACCAGCCACTCGATGAGATAATACCGCTAGAGAGTTTTTGGGTCCTTTGACTGGCCAGACAGTGGTGTATTGGATCCTCCTCTGTTTACGGTTTATTTTCCCTTTGCCGACATATACACCGAAAAGTCTGGCCAACTGCATTGTAGTTGTTCAGTGGCTACTTTCCTCTTGGTAAGGGTAGAAGAGACTTTCTAGCTATGGTAAGCAGCTATTAAAGAAGGACACTCCAAAATCAAACCATTGTTCTCTAGTCTTGGGTAGTGCCATAGCCTCTGTACCCATGGCCTTCCACTGTTTCGGACTAGAGTTCTCTTGCTTAAAGGTACACTCGGGCACACTATCTTTTCCTCTTGTTTCTCTAAGTTTTTATAGTTTAAATTTAAACTGATTTTATTATTAGTAATGTATTTAATTGTTAATTAATTCTCTTGCAGTTTATCTATTTAATTTTATCTTTCCTCACTGGGCTATATTTCCTGTTGGAGCCCTTGGGCTTATAGCATCTTGCTTTTCTAACTAGGATTGTAGCTTAGCAAGTAATATCATATATATATAAATATATATATACATACATATATATACAATAATAATAATAATAATAATAATAATAATAACAATAATGATAATAAAATGCGTGTACACACACATACATAGGTAGATAGTAGGTTGGCCAACCACCCATGAGATATTACCGCCATAGTTATGATGTCCTTTGACTGGCCAGACAGTAGTCAACTACATAGTTTCCTTCTCTCTCGTTATGGTTCACTTTCCCTTTGCCTATACATTCATAGAATGATCTGGCATATTCTTTACAATTTCTTCTCTGTCCTCATAAACCTGACAACACTGAGATTACCAAACAATTCTTCTTCACCCAAGGGGTTAACTACTGCACTGTGATTTTTCAGTGGCTGCTTTCCTCTTGGTAAGGGTAGAAGAGACACTTTAGCGAAGGTAAGCAACTCTGCTAGGAGGACACTCCAAAATCAAGCCAATGTTGTCTAGTCGTGGGTAGTGCCATAGCCTCTGTACCTTGGTCCTCCACTGTCTTGGGTTAGAGTTCTCTTGCTTGAGGGTACAGTCGGGCGCCCTATTCTACCTTATTTATCTTCCTATTGTTTTGTTAAATTTTGTATAGTTTACAAAGGAAATATTTATTTCAATGTTGTTAATGTTCTTGAAATATTTTAATATTCTTCGTTTCCTTTCCTCACTGGCCTATTTTCCTTGTTGGAGCCCCTGGGCTTAGAGAATCTTACTTTTCCAGCTAGGGGGTGTACCTTAGCAAATAATAATAATGATAATGATATAACATATGTGCACGTGTATATATATATATATATATATACATATATACATATAAATATATATATATATATACATATATAAATATACATAAATACATGTAAATATATAAGTATATATATATATATATACATATATATATATATATATATACAGTATATATACATATATATCTATCTATATGTATATATATACATACATATATATACACATATATACATGATAACATGATATATATATATATATATATATACTGTATATATATATATATATATATGTTAATTTATACACCGAAGACAATTACCTTACAATACCCATTTCCAAACATTATCAACTTATTTACATACGCATAGATACATATCTTCATTAAATACTGAATACGACTGAAAAACTTCTCAGATGATTTTGGCCAATAAAAATGATGTGACTCCCAGAATACTTTTAAGATCATCTTTTAAAATGTGGCATGAAGAGGCAAAACTTGATGAATAGGAGCTAGGAATATTGGTGAAAATGGCAAAAAAAAAAAAAAAACATCTGAATGATTGGATTTAATTACAATAACTACATATATATATATATATATATATATTCATATATATATACATAATATATATATATATATATATATACACACATATATATATACATATGTGTGTATGGTATATATATATATATATATGTATATATATAAATATATATATATATATATATATACACATATATATATATGTATATTATATATATTATATATGTATATATATATATATATATATACACACACACAGTATATAGATAGATAGAAAGATAGCTAGATTAATTTTTGTACCACTGTATACATTCCATCTTATACCATGAAATATGAGCATGCATTTTATTTATAAAACATTCAGCTTAGCTTGCCTTTTTTTTTTTGGCAATCTGTAAACATATATCTAGCTGATGCTTGGATCTAGAGATGATTCGTGAGGCTACTTACCCCTCACCTAAAGGTTTCCGAGTAACGGTAAGGCTTCACTCTTACAGTGTTAAGCCTTCCATATTAATTCACACATCATACATTATTATTATTATTATTATTATTATTATTATTATTATTGTTATTATCCAAGCTACAACCCTAATTGGAAAAGCAAGATGCTATAAGCCCAGGGGCTCCAATAGGGAAAAATAGCCCAGTGAGGAAAGGAAATAAGGAAATAAATAACTGAAGAGAACAAATTAACAATAAACCATTCTAAAAAAAGTAATGTCAAAAGAGATATGTCATATATAAACTATTAACAACGTCAAAAAACAAATATGTCATATATAAACTATAAAAAGACTCATGTCCGCCTGGTCAACAAAAAAGCATTATCATTGTAATATCTATTTCTGAGACTTACAAAATTTATGTCACCATGTATGTGATGTACTAATTATCTACAAGGGTTAAAACACAGCAAGTTAATCTTAATAGCCAGGCCTTCTCCATCACGAGGCTCAATACTACGCAGTACTCTAGAAGTTTTATTCCAGCTGTTACCAAGTTGTGGAATGATCTCCCTAATCGAGTGGTTGAATCAGTAGAACTTCAAAAGTTCAAAGTTGGAGCAAATGCTTTTTTGTTGACCAGGCGGACACGAGTCTTTTTATAGTTTATTTATGACATATTTGTTTTTGATGTTGTTAATAGTTTATATTTGACATGTCTGTTTTGACGTTGTTACTTATTTTAGAATGATTTATTGTTAATTTGTTCTCTTCATTTATTTATTTCCTCATTACCTTTCCTCACTGGGTTATTTTTCCATATTGGGGCCCCTGGGCTTATAGCATCTTGCTTTTCCAACTAGGGTTGTAGCTTGGATAGCAATAATAATAATAATAATAATAATAATAGTGATGATTTCAAATCATAAAAATAAATTTACCATAAAAAAAAATAATGATATATAACTTATCTAACATAACCGCCAGTTAACTTGGTATGATACAACTGTTATTAACGTTACTATCTAATAAACATCATTAAATGACCATTGATATATTGGATCTCTGGTTCAGTGGGTAAAGGTAAATTATGCCTGTCATTATTTCATCGGTTTATTAGTATAATGTATTTAATGAGAGCAATTTCCGAAATTGCCAAACAGAACATGAACTCATATTACATTGTTCAAACGAAACTATTTTCCTAATGTTAAGTACTTGTACAATGTGATGCTTCACTCTGTATTTAAAATATTAAGTTTCCATTCATTGTCTGTCAAAATGGAGAGGCTATTTGAGTGTCCTATTAAGAGATGATGCTGAAGGTGAAGCATGTCTTAGTAACTTTAAGATTTTGATTCCTGAATACGAAAACATCAATATGACAGAGTTAAATTTATATATATATATATATATATATATACTTTTATATAAACATATTTATATATACATATATATATGTATATATATATATATATATATATACTTTTATATAAACATATTTATATATACATATATATATATATGTGTATATATATATATATATATATACAGTATATATATGCATATATACATATATACACACACATATATATATATATTTATATATATAAATATATATAAATATATAGATATATAGATATATTTATATATATTCATATATATATGAATATATATATATACATATATACATATACATATATATATATATATATATATACTGTTTCCAATACATCTTAGTATTGACTAAAAGGAAGATATTATCTCCTGAAAAGATAGCAATAAGGGGCAAATG
>NC_090725.1:78916624-78921624 GCF_036898095.1 Palaemon carinicauda
ATTTATTGCAAACCAATTTCTTGATGTCAGGTAAGAAATCATTACAGGGAATGGGATATCTTCTTGGCAGCAACTCGGATGCAGCCTCCTTAGCCAGTGAATCTGCCTTCTCATTCCCGGACACACCTACATGTGCTGGAACCCAACAAATTTGAACTGTTATACCTCTCCGTCCAATAAGGAAAAGCCATTCTAAAATCTTTAAAACTAGAGGGTTATTAGAATTAAAAACTTCCATAGCTTGAAGGACACTCCTTGCATCACTAAAAATTGTAAAATTACCCTCCTTCTCCAACGCTATTTTCTCAATAGCGGTTAATATGCCATACAGTTCGGCAGTAAATATGGAAGCGGTCAGAGGAAGTGCACCTCTACAATTAAAACCATTACTATGTACTCCAAATCCAACGCCAGCATCAGATTTGGAGCCATCAGTATAGATAAAAGTTGATCCTCTATGTTCTTTAACATGTTCATTAAAAAGAGACCTGGCTTCTATGTCTGACATATTCTTCTTATCTCCAATAAAATATTTACAAAAAGATATCTCTGGTAACTTCCATGGAGGCGTTGATGATACCTTGAATGGAAGTATCTTATTTCTAATTATATCCAGACTATTTAATAATCGTTTCACCCGAAAGCCATAAGGTTGAGGAGATTTTGGGTGCAACTCAAAGTATGATGCTTGTCTTACAAGGCTTGCAGTCTGAAAGGCTAGAGAGTTAGGGAGTCTTTGCAATCTAAACCAATACCGAAGAATGGAAGACATTCGGTAAAGGTCTAGAGGTAACTCTCCAGCATCAACAAGGAGACTTGGGATAGGCGAGGTTTTAAAAGCTCCAGTAGACAATCTAATACCTGCATGATGTATCGAATCTAATATTTTTAACCGGCTTGGGGTGGCTGAAGAGTATACCTCACAACCATAACTAATTTTGGAAAAAATCAAGGCCTTGTATAATTTTAAAATAGTATTGCGGTCTGCCCCCCATGATGTATGGGACAATACTTTTAAGATATTCAGAGCTTCAACACATTTAGCTTTTAGCGCTTTTAGGTGAGAAAACCAGGTAAGTCTACAGTCAAATATCAAACCTAAAAATTTCGTTTCCGATACACATGGTATCCGTTGACCTTTAATGTATATATCCGGGTCTGGATGTACTCCCCGGATACGACAAAAATGGACAATGGTAGTTTTACTTGTAGAGAACTTGAATCCATTCATGTCAGCCCACTGGATAATTTTATAAATAGAGAGTTGGGATTTTTCTCTCAACCATTGCCATTCTAGTGCCAGCAAATGATATTGAGAGATCATCCACAAATAATGTTGAGAGAACATCCTGGGGAATGGCTGAGGATATCCCATTAATTGCTAGTGCAAAAAGGGTTACACTCAGCACACTACCCTGAGGAACTCCTTCTTCCTGGCACTTACTCTCTGATAGAGTTTCCCCCACTCTCACTTGAAAAACTCTACGTGAAAGAAATGCCTGAATAAATAGTGGCAGCTCTCCTCTCAATCCCAATTCATGAATGGTTTTAAGAATACCATATCTCCATGTGGTATCATATGCCTTTTCAAGGTCAAAAAATACTGTAACATGGTGCTGTTTGGAAGCAAAGGCTTCACAAATAGAAGACTCAAGTCGTATCAACACATCAGTCGTTGAGTGCATTTTTCGGAATCCACATTGAATCGGTGATAAAATACCTTTATTTTCAAGGTACCATATCAGCCTTGCATTGACCATCTTCTCCATGATTTTACATAAACAAGATGTCAATGCAATAGGACGACAGTTTGCTGCTAAAAACTTGTCTTTACCGGGTTTTAAAAAGGCTAAAATAATGGCTAGTTCCCAAACACTTGGGTAACTATGATCATGCCATATTCTATTAATAATGCTTAAAATAAATAGCTTTGTATTAAAATGTACATGTTTAATCATTGCATATGGAATTCCATCGGGTCCAGGGGCTGTATCGTTGCAATGAGCAAGTGCGGAATCAAATTCTCTTTCAGTGAAAGGAGAATTATACGACTCTTCCCTTCTTGTTGCAAAATTTAAAATTTTATTTTCTTCAGTGCTCCTATACTGGTGACCAGGGGCTCCTTCATACTTGCTGGATACATTTGAAAAATGATTAGCCAAGGCATTGCTAACTTCATTTGCTTCAGTTACATACTGGCCATTCACCTTCAACACTGGTGGTGGGTTGGGGGTGAATTTGCCAGCTATCTTTTTTACTTTCCTCCACACAGAAGATGGTGGTGTTCTACTGTTAATGGAGGAAACAAAAGACATCCATGACTGGCGCCTTGCTTCTTTCATGGCACGACGGAACTGTGCTCTACATTTCTTGTACATAATTAAATTCTCATCAGTTCGGAGTCTACGCAATCGTGTTAGAGATCTTCTTGTGGCTCTGTGGAGTGCAGTTAGTTCTGAAGACCACCACGGGACTGGTCGTCGTTTGAATAACCCTGTTGTTTTGGGAATTGAATTGACTCCTGCTGTATGAAGAGTTCCATTCAGCAGATCTATAGCATCATCAATACTTTCAAACTGTTCTGCTCTCCCTTCGATTTCACTTAGCTCAGAAAATTTAACCCAGTCTGCCTTGTCTAGATTCCAACGTGGCGATCTTTGCAAAGGTGGACCCTTGTTGGTGTTTATAATGATTGGTGCATGATCACTAGTATGCCAATCATCTAATGTCCTCCAATCAAAATCAAGAAGGCAGTTAGAGCTTGCAATTGAAAGGTCAATGCATGACAAAGTACCTGTCTGAACATGGAAGTGCGTGGGCTCTCCTGTATTAAGGAGCCCCACATCCTCATTCTCCACAATTGATGAGATAATATTGCCCCTTGTGTTGGCCAAAACATCACCCCATAAAGGATGTCTACCATTCATATCTCCCAGTAAGAGAAAAGGTTGAGGGAGTTGTTGAATAACTTCTGCTAAATCATCATATAAAATATCATCATTTGGAGGTAAGTACAGAGAGCATATTGTATATTTTCTCCCTATATCAATTTGTACAACAACTGCCTGCAGGGTTGTACGTATAGACATGGGTATTTGGGGAACATCTCGACGAATGTACATGAGACTTCCGCCATGGCTCCCTGCTTGTTGATTATATGGTGTTCTATAGCTAACATACTCTCGAGGACTAGGAGTGTTAGAATCAAGCATACTTTCCTGTAGACATACTATTATGGGGGAATGCTCATGAATTAGGAGCTTAAGTTCTTCATATTTCGCCCTCAAACCCTGACAGTTCCATTGCAAAATGGAGGAGAAAACTATGGATTATTTCTGGAAGACGTCTTGGGTGAGGTCTTCC
The DNA here is from genome assembly GCF_036898095.1 of Palaemon carinicauda. NCBI lineage: Eukaryota > Metazoa > Arthropoda > Malacostraca > Decapoda > Palaemonidae > Palaemon > Palaemon carinicauda. The sequence continues at coordinate 78,919,988 of NC_090725.1, forward strand.
CATTAGCAGTTTTTAATCTAACATTATTACTTGTAGGTTTCTTCAGAGATGGTCTTGTTATGTTGGGTTTTACGTTGGAGTTTTTCTTTGTATCTTTTTTATATATTTGTTGAGGGGGATGGTGGACCTCAACTTGAATTTCTGATTTATTTAAATTGTCTTCTGGTTGATCGCCAACATCAACAGACAAAATATCATATTTATTTGATGTCATAATTCTAGTATTTCTTATGGAAGGGGGTGAGAGAGATGGAGGTCTCTCTCTTTTACGATTAATAGGTTGCAAGTTACCAGGTTTTTGTACCTTCCCCACTACAGGTACATCTGATAACTTGGTGTCAGGTGGAATCTCCATTAAATCAGGCAAGGATATGGCCTGGGAGAGGTTAGTACTATCCTTTGTAATGGGGGACAAAGGTTTGATAGTGGTGGGCAATGTCTTTTTGTTGATACTCAATGATAAATCTTTAGGAGGAGATGTTCTTGTCTTATGCAGCACTTTATCAATAGATTGTGAATTCCTTTTTCGAGAACTACCTACAGTAGTAGGTGGGTGAGATGATTCCCGAGGAACTTTTTCTCCTGTTTTTAATGTTTTTGCATAAGTATTAGATTTATTTAATAATCTCTTGGCATGCCCCACGCTTACATGTTCAATAATTGATTTATTGAGGGCAGCCTCTTCTAACTTATAAAACTGGCAGCTCCTATCATTAGATTTATGATTAGAGTTGCAGTTTAAGCACCTTGCCTCAAGTGTACAATCCCCATGGTAAATTTTGGAGCAAGTATTACAAATTTTTTCATTATTGCAAACTTTGGAAGGATGTCCAAATTTAAAGCAATTATAACATTGCAGTGGCTTCTGCTTAAAAGGTTGAACTCTGATCCTTTCGTTTTCTATGTCTATGTGGAAAGGTACATCAGCATCCTGGAAAGTAAGAACAATCATTGATGTTCCAGGTACTTTATGTACTTTCCACACTGATAGGGGACACATGGCCAATATCTTCTCTTCAGTAAATTCATACAGATCCCTATTAAAAACCACTCCCCTTCCATAGCTAAAGTTTAGATGGGGTTTGATGTCCAATTTTATATCATCATTTACTGTCTTCAAATTAGACAGTATAACAGACTGTGTGTATGACTTGGCCTTTATCAAGAAACTTTTCTTCCCGAATCGAGATATATCTCCAGGTGCGATCGTACCTACCTTCCTCTGAAGAAATTTGCATATCTTGAAATAATTTTCCGTACCTCCTACAGATTGAGCAAGAAGCCACATTGGTGGTTTTGGCTTTCTTTGGGATGGTATATCTGCCTCTATATGTTTATCAGCCCAGTCTGCTGGTCTGTAGACATCCAGATCTTTAGGTGCCCCATCGCACAGAGCACCCTTAACATTCATATTACCTAATTTAATATCAACAATGTTACAGCTTGCATTAAATGCTTCCTCGTGACAATTAAATGATAACCAAGATTCCCAATTATCATCTTGAAGTTTCATTCTAATTTCTTTTATTGATCCGTAACACTCAAATATTTTATGTAGCACATCATAATTAGCTTCTAAAGGGATTTGGGTAACGTGCAGGACTTTCAGTTTTCCTGTGTTGCCCAAATTACCCTTT
>NC_090725.1:78926624-78951624 GCF_036898095.1 Palaemon carinicauda
TATATATATATATATATATATATATTATATTATATAATGTATATATAATGTATATAATGTATATATATACGATATACATATAATATATATATATATATATATATATATAAATATAATATTTATATAATGTATATATAATATGTATATATATAATGTATATATATATGTATATGTAATGTATATATATGTATATATATGTATATATGTATATATATATATATATGTATAAATATATGTATATGTATATATATATAATGTATATATAATGTATATATATGTATATAGTGTATATATGTATATATAAAATGTATATATGTATATATATAATGTATATATATATAATGTATATATATATATATATATATATATATATATAATGTATTTATATGTATATATATAAAGTATATATATAATGTATATATATATATATATATATATATATATATAATGTATTTATATGTATATATATAAAGTATATATATATAATGTATATATGTATATATGTATATATATAATGTTCCCTCTGTGACAATAGCAGAGGCATCACCTTGCTCGGCGTTGCAAGTAAAATCCTGGCAAGAATAATGCTTGCAAGACTTTGCAAACACATTTCAGAAAATGTATTACCAGAGACGCAATGTGGCTTTCGTAAAGAACACAGCACTTGTGACATGATATTCGTGGCCCCATAACTACAAGAGAAATGCTATGAGCAAAACCGTGATCTTCACGTAGCCTTTATCGATCTAAAAGGCCTTCGACACGGTGAACAGAAACCTTTTATGGACTGCTCTCTCTAAATTTGGAGTACCTCCAAAATTCCTTAACATTCTAAGAAACTTACACAATGATATGCAAGCCTGTGTAAGTATGGGTGGTAGTAAATCACAACTTTTCAGGGTAGAAACTGGAGTAAAACAAGGATGTGTCCTGGCTCCAGTGATATTCAACATCTACATCATTGCAGTCATCCTCCTGAGCCACCAACAAGTCAACGAAGAAGATCAATTGAAAGTGCAGTTTCGACTAGACAGAAACTTATTCAATCTTAGGCGCAGGCGCCTCCAGTCTGTGACAAAAACAACAATGAAACACCTAATGGAACTCTAATATGCAGATGATTGCACTCTGGTGGCTTACTCACCAGACGCCCTCCAACGCAGCCTTACCATTGTCTCATCAATTTACCGAGCCATGGGGCTCAAAGTTAACATCAACAAAACTGAAATCCTATCCCAGCAAATAAATGCAGGAGATCCCCCGGTATTTCATCTGAATGGGGAAGCCATCAAACAAGCTGATAGCTTCATCTACCTTGGAAGCATCTTCACTAAAAAACACAATATTGATGAAGAAATCATGCCTCCACATCTTTCGGCCGACTCAGGTCCAGAGTCTTCCTAAATCACCACCTCAAGACAGAAACAAAAGTAGCTGTGTACAGAGCTGTCTGGATGTCCACCTTGTTATATGGAGCAGAATCCTGGACGGCTTACCGTCGACATGTTAAACAACTTGAGGCATTCCATATACTCTGTCTTCAGCGTATATTAGGGCTCACATGGCAAGACAAAGTACCTCACTCTGAAATTCTCCACCATTCAAACCTGCTGAGTATAGAATCCACATTGGCAGAAAAACAACTCAGGTGGATCGGCCACGTCATCCGTATGCCAGAACATCGCCTTCCTCGCCAGGTCCTCTACAGTTAGCTCCCTGAAGCTCGGCGTAATCCAGGGGGGTCAAAAAAAGGTACAAGGACAACATCAAAGCTACGCTCAAGAAGTGCAACATACAACCTGAGCAACTAGAAATGAACGCCTCTGACAGACCACTATGGCACTCACTCTGTAAAGCTGGAGTCAATCAACTTGAAGACTCCCGGAACCAGGCAAGACAACAGCGCAGGGAGAGAAGACAAAACCGTCGAGATCGGATACCCCCGGTCAACCCAGACCTGACTTGCCAGTTGTGTGGCAGAGTGTGTGGATCCAGAATTGGTCTTCACAGCCATGCAAGATGGCACCATCGACAACAGATCTAACTTCATCCCCCATCACAGCGAAGCAGAAGTTGTCTTCGATTCGAAGGACAGCAATAAGTATATATATATATACATATATATATATATATATATATATATATATATATATATATATATATATATAATGTATATGTATATATAATGTGTATATACATGTGTATATATATATATATATATATATATATATATATATATATATATGTGTGTGTGTGTGTGTGTGTGTGTGTGTGTAAATTGAATCAGTGGAACTAATGAAGTTCACACTTGGGACAAATGCCTTTTTGCTTAGCCTATTGGAAACGTGCATGTCTGGCAACTGTTGGACTGGAGTTCGAGACTGGTTCAAGGTCGATGATAGTTTCTAGTGCTGTCTGCTTCCTCACCACCTTCGTGAGCTAAGGATAGTGGGCTGCAGCACCGTCAGCTATTGCTTGACCCTCCCTCATTCTAGCTTGATGGAGAGGCACTGATCATATGTATATATTTTCAGTCTCCATTGCAGAGAGGCTCCGACCAGAGCCTTCTACAATACCAATCACAAATGATGGGTAGTTCTACCAGTACCTTAAAGAGGAGCATCGGTATGTTTGGATAACACTTGCATGTGGGACTTGAGGAGCCATTAGTGCTATCCTGAAGACTGAACTTATCAACAGTCAGTTGATCAATAGGTAAATCAGGCCAAAGGGCAAAAAGGCTAATGCATCTAGAATGTACCAGGGGTGTAAGGTGGTGTCCCAAGTGCTGTCGACATTCCTGGAATTGGAGAACAGAATACTTTACTTGCAGCTCTATGTGAACCGGGAAGCAAATGAGTACTTTAATGATAAACGATAAACAATAAACCTTGAAGAGCAACCAGCATTTCCACCATGCACAGATGTGGAGACCCCTCTGGTTCTACACTGTGCTCTTAGTGATTGCCACTGTTATTCATGATCGACCTTAAAACCATTATAAGTATTATTTCTTAGCTCAACTGTTCATTATCTGCTCAAAACTGTTATTTATCTTAATCAGAACATTCTGCTTTAATTATTCTTTTATATAGTTTATTTATTTTATTAGTTTGTTTTCCAGATTAGGATGCCGTCCTTGATGGAACTCTCGGGATTTTAACCTTATGCTAAACACGCAGAAGTTAATCTTGTCTGAACCAGAACATTTTTGGAGATCCTTAAATGTCCTGCAAAGTCATGGCCTCAGCCAGATATATGTTGGTGTGGTACTGTTATAAACACACATTATGGTTCCAATCAAATGTCTCTTCAATGTGTTATGTATTTTAGACTTGTAGGTTACTTCTTCTGAATAAGTCTAAGTAAGTTAACTTTAAAACAGTTTATTAACATCTCCATCACAGGAGTATAGATGGTTTGGTCGGATGACCATTCCGTATGAGCAATTGACAAGAACTAACTAAAATATCAATGTTGATGATAACGTATAGTTAGTTATCTCAGCATTTAATGACAAATGTAAACACAACATTTGATTGCGGAAACACCAAAGAGAGACAGTTACTTGCTTATTGTAATTATATTAAAAAATGATGTTAATTTGTCTTTCTTTCTGACTGTTCAAAATGAAAGTATATGTGAACCACATAATTGCAATATCTTAAGAGCCAATAAGATCGGTTTTACTTTTCAAGTGATAAAATTAACCACAATTCGCCTTTCTCATTGGAGGATTATGTTAGAAGCTACTTTATGTACGATCCACACTAAGTTGGCGCAGGAAAGTTCATTCATCGAATAAATCTGCAGGAAAGTCCATTCAGCGAATAAATCTGCAGGAAAGTCCATTCGGCGAATAAATCTGCAGGAAAGTCCATTCAGCGAATAAATCTGTGACATATCATGGATTTGATACCAAATAACTGGGATCCTGGCAATATGTCTGTGACTTCAATATATTCGGTCCAGTTTATAGACGAAAAATAATATTTTAATGTTCTTACTGTTCATGAAATATTTTATTTCAATTGTTAATTACTTTTCTTGTACTTTCCTTATTACCTTTCCTCACATGGCTATTTTCTCCGTTGGAGCCCATTGGTTTATATCATCTTGCTGTTCCAACTAGGGTTGTAGCTTGGCAATTAAAAATAATAATAATAATAATAATCAGTAGATTCATTCATGGTCAAAACATGAAAAAGGAAGATCTAGGTCAACATGACATTTTGTGTCGCCTTTGGCAGAATTTCTTTTACCCCCAAAAATGTGTCAGTCTCTCCAATTACGTCAATAACAACGAGAACCTGATCGTCAGTGACTTACCGTAATGGGTAAATGATATTTTGAAGAAGAAAAAAAAAAAGAAAAAAAAATCTTTCTAAGCGTTGTGTTTTAAGTTTTATTACCGAAGATACCCCTTGCCACTCCTATGATTGCATATTACCTCGACCTTTGAATAATGGAAATCAGTGCGGAATTCATTTTCCCTTGATTCATAATGAATTCTCTCTTTTACATACGATTTGCATTTTACAAGGGCTAGATAAAAGCACTATGCTGTATGTGAACTCATCCTCCCCATAGATAAACTTAAGATCCTCTTTCTGGGAATGTTACTGAAATAGGGCGTAATATGGTTCTTTTTTTTTTTGGCTTTCTCGTGATGAAGGAAAGCTAAGATACCACGGAGTATTAATAAAAATATATACATTATATATATATATATATATATATATATATATATATATATATATATATATATATATATATATATATATAAAGGACTCTGATCTATGAACGGTGTCCTCAAAATTTGCGCCGGACACGGACAATGAACCCTGCTTTGATCACTCTTCTTAGGAAGACTTTATTTCTAACGGCTTTGGCCTCAGGTGATGGCATATTAGAACTAGCAGCTCTCTCACGTATATATATATATATATATATATATATATATATATATATATATATATTATATACATATATATGCAGTATATATATATAATATATATATATATATATATATATATATATATATATATAATATATATATATATATATATATATATATATATATTATATATATACATATGTATACAGTATATATATATATATATATATATATATATATATATATTATATATATATATATTATATATACAGTATATATATATTATATATACATATACAGTATATATATATATATATATATATATATATATATATATATATATATATATATATATATATATATATATATATATATATATAGCCCAGTGAGGAAAGGAAATAAGGAAATAAATAAATGATGAGAACAAGTAACAATAAATAATTCTAAAACAGTAAAAACGTCAAAACAGATATGTCCTATATAAACTATTAACAACATCAAAACAGATATGTCCTATATAAACTATTAACAACATCAAAACAGATATGTCCTATATAAACTATTAACAACGTCAAAAACAGATATGACATATATAAACTATAAAAAGACTCATGTCCGCCTGGTCAACAAAAAAGCATTTGCTCCAACTTTGAACTTTTGAAGTTCTACAGATTCAACTACCCGATTAGGAACATCATTCCACAACTTGTAACGGCTGGAATAAAACTTCTAGAATACTGTGTAGTATTGAGCCTCATGATGGAGAAGGCCTGGCTATTAGAATTATATAAGCAGCGTTGACTATAGTCTAAACTATGACTTGTAATAATTTACTACAAGTTTTGAAATCACTACCCTAACTAACGTTTGTTTTATACACGAAACGACATAAGCAAAAATATGAGTAATAACTTTAAAATCACACCCTTGTACCAACCGTGTGTCACACGATCGTACATAGTTCATTTTGTGTATATATTATGCTTGTATCTTCGCTCTTCCCTCGCACTAAAATGAACCAGAATAAACATGTCTGCTATTCTCCTCTGTAACAGTGTCTATTTTTCAAACATGAAATTTCTTGTTGCTTTGAGCTTTTGTATATAAAGGAGAGAATTCTATAAGAAATTTACTCAGTTTCTCTCAATCTGCCTTTGAGTCACAACCTTCTCTCGGCCCGTCACACCCTAAAAGCATAAATTGTTATCATTCGACTAAAGCGCTCTGCTTAAACTGTTCTTAATCTAGACGGCCTTTTCCCCAGTTTGAATCCTTCTATCCAGACAGACGGTTCAACGGCTCAAACGATCACTTACTCTAACGATCTACCATTATTCAATAATAAAATTATCCTAACAAGTGACCAATGTTTTCTCATACATACACATGTTTACAAAGTGAAATTTAAGATTTAATACTAAGTGGCACCTTAAGAACAACGCTTGACCGAAGAAAAAATAAAGAAAAGTATCACCAGTTTTGCTGCATAATGTACAAAAAAAAAAAAAATTGTTATGCAATAACAAGCAAGTACTTATCATCAATTTTGCCTAGAAAATAAGACTTTCAGCTGGATGTGCAGTAGAGTTCATCAAGAAAGCAGAGTCTACATTAAATGTTACATTTAATGTTACAGTAGAATTATTTTAGTTAGATAAAAAAAAGAAAAAAAAAAGAAAAAAATGCACTGGGGCTTCATAGCCTTTTTCCTCTCAGCGTTCCCATGTGGGACCATAATTTGTATCCTTCATTTCCCTTAGTTTAAATAAAAAAAAAAAAACCTGGAAAAGTATTATCATCTAGAGATAGGTACCCTGACACTTGCACGAATTTGTGGCACGCATTGTCACGACTCGAGTCGTGAACTGGCGTGAACTCGTCGTGAACTGGCGTGAACTCGTCGTGAACTGGAGTGAACTCGTCGTGAACCTGTCGTGACATCGTGGCATGTCGTGACGAGAATTTTGTAATGTTCAAAATTTTGGTCACGACAAAATTTCGTGAACGTGGCGTGAACTATGCACAAACTGTTCGTGAACTCGTCGGGACGATGCGGGAAGTGCGCAAACTATGCTAAAACTATGCATGAAGTCGTCGTGAACTCGTCGTGCCAGTTCGTGTCAATGTGGACAGATGAGCTGCGATTCTGAAGTAATTTTATTTTTTTTTTTTTTTCCAGTTCGTGCCACAAAATGTCACGACTTGCCACGACAAATTCGTGGCAAAAAGTCGTGCAAATGTCAGCCTGGCAATAGTCTAGGCTCTAGGATATGGACAGTCACTTTCAAGTTACTTTAGCTCCAACTCCCTTCGGACATTTTGTAAATTTTGGATATTTTAGTCTCTCGGAGTAGAAGAGCAGTCAATTGTTGACAAATTTATAAGATTTTTGGGGCTATCATAAATGATTACATATTGAACAAAATTCAATCATAATAAAGCAGCATGAAAGTTTTATATTTGACTACTTCCACATGGGAACGTTATGATCGGAAAAATGAGTGAATCAACAAAACTAGAAACTGCCGTCGTTTACGATAAAGATATGAAAATGTCAATAAAATATAACATGTACAGGAATGACACTTTCTTACCCACAAACCCGGATTATACAATAAAGCCAGGCTGACACTTGTACGAATTTGAGACACGCATTGTCACGACTCGAGTCGTGAACTGGCGTGAAGTGTTCGGAAACTAGTCGTGACTATGTCGTGACGAGAATTTTGAAATGTTCAAAATTTTGGTCACGACAAAATTTCGTGACCGGGTCATGAACTATGCGCGAACTGTTCTGAACTCGTCGGGACGATGCGGGAAGTGCACAAACTATGCGTGAACTCGTCGTGAACTTGTCGTGCCAGATCGTGTCAATGTGGACAGGTCAGCTGTGATTCTGAGGTAATTTTTTTTTTTCTTTTTATCTTCCAGTTCGTGCCACAAAATGTCACGACTTGCCACGACAAATTCGTGGCAAAGAGTCGTGCAAGTGTCAGGGTACCTTAATCCTCCTACTCGCATTGGAATATGAGAACACCAGGTTAAAATATATCCAACCTGACTACAGAGTCGAAAACATTCTCCCAGGAACTCTAAACAGGGAAGATTTAACTACTTGATGACTGAAACATCACCTCAGGAAGATTCGAGAACAAAATCCTTTAGAAAATTGTATAGTAGATGTAGATTATCTTTTGTGATGATGACTGCTTTTTTTTTTAATCAAAATACTATAGATCACATTGCACAAAATGACAAGACCATTAACATCTCTTTTTTTTCGTGACCTTTATTGATCAGAGGAGTGATAAACCAAATGTTTCCTTTACCAAAACGACACCCTCATAAACTAATTTCCTAAGTCATTTTCTCCACTTGTTGGGAACTCAAAAAAAACCTTCTCATTTCCTAATTCTTTATATCATTGTCTTGAGTTTCAATTCACAAATTCTTAGCAGAAGAATTTTTGAATTAGAATTTGTTAATTGAAGCTCAATACAATGATATAAAGAATTAGGAAATGAGAAGGTTTCTTTTTGATTTCCCAACAAGTGGAGAAAATGACTTAGGCAGTTAGTTTATGAGGGTGACGAAAATATATATCAATATCTTTAGCTGGGTTTGTTAACGTCTGTTCACTACTAAAAAGATAATTCTATGCTACTGTGTATTTTCCTTTGTATTTCAGAGAGTATATTTAGTTTCTGAGCAGCCAGCTCTTTCTCCACTGATAATTTATGCAGTCACCTTCTTTCCTTCTTTCTTATTGCCACTAGATCCCATCGCCCACTTTAATATGAATCACCGTTCATCTGGAAGGCTCCTTATTGGGCTTTCTACCGAGTATATCTGTGTTTTGTAATAAAATTCAAGTCTTCCTTATTCTTGTATTCAACTGTATCCAATTAAAGTGCCATCCATGATATTATTGTGCATTTCATAATAGATTAAAACTAATAATATTTCATAGCCCTTTAACTATTTAGTTTGGTTTTCTTGATTGTACAGTCTTATATGTAGTTGTATATATAAATAATTATTTTACACCAAACAAAACTGTTTTCTCTCTCTCTCTCTCTCGCCTTTCCAAGTTTTAGAAACTTTTATCAATAACAGTGACATTATTCATCGTATACTGAATTATGAGAGAGAGAACTTTTCGGTCGGTTTCTTCCTTCTCTTCTATTTGTGCTGCCCAGTTTCAAGCGGCAAGTTCATCGTCACACTCTGGACTGTGTTTCTCGCTATCATTCACCTCTTTATTTCTCTCTCTCTTTTGTTTCTAGACCTGGACCGGCAAAGGCTTTAGGGTCTTGATTCCGCCTGCTATTAAAATAGATTTCACTTGCAGCAGAGATAATTATTTCAGGAGAAGAATCTTTAGGGTCCTGATTCCGTCTGCCATTAAAATAAATTTCACTTGCAGAAGAGATAATTATTTCAGGAGAAAAATCGTAAACATAAATAAATTACCATGCTTCGCATCAAGGTATACCTGGGAGTAACCAAATAAAAAACAACAACTCAAGAATAATACCAAATTGAAAACCAAAATATAACCAGGAATGATAATAACGATAGATTAGCAGCAAATGAATTTTCCGAGGATCTCTCTCTCTCTCTCTCTCTCTCTCTCTCACACACACACACACACACACACATATATATATATATATATATATATATGTGTGTATATATATATATATATATATATATATATATATATATATATATATATGTGTGTGTGTGTGTGTGTGTGTGTGTGAGAGAGAGAGAGAGAGAGAGAGAGAGAGAGAGAGAGAGAGAGAGAGAGAGAGAGAGAGAGAGAGAGAGAGAGAGAACCATCTAATATCGAATTCACTTTTCCTTGGAACAACTACGACCTAAAGGGAATTACTATTGACGAAGTCCCCTTACTCTGATTAAGAATCTTACATATTTATCTTGGAGATGCATGTAAAGGGGCTATGACAACTGTATCATACTTATTTACAAATATTCTGGGAAGTATTTGATATTTAACTTTCCTGAATAAATTTCAGTTTAATTCAGGATCTGCAATATGTATCAAAATTTATCCATATCCACCATTAGTGGCCTAATAGATTTAACTAATATGCGACTTTACAAGATAGCTTTTTAATATTCACATGAATAATATTAAGTTTTCATACGCAGATAACCAATTATTCACTTTGGCTTGGGAATAACTTGATTCCAAAGACAATTATTTGGGGGTGTGCAGGCACGCAGTTGTAACCGAGAGACTCTTGTGAATGCAACTAACTTTATTTCAACAGACAGCGAGTTTTCATAAAAACAATTCCAGTAAAAGAAGGTGACAAAAATTCAGACGCATCGATACAAACAAATACAGGCAAAAAAAGGGCTATCAGTGCAAGTGGATAGCAATAACAATGATATACCAAAATATAGAAATACCATTACAGTGCACGAGCGTGTGTGATACACGTGTGGTACAAGGCTACCCCTTCACAAAAGGCATACATGTGAAATAAGGGGCCCTGCTCTTGAGAGGCGTACTGTAGGAGGGTCATCTGGCAGGAAATATACAGGTTTTAGGCGATCAATAGAGACCCATTCTTCTTGGTCACGTACGTTGAGGAGAAATGCTTTTAGCATACGACGGATCACAAGAAAAGGGCCCATGTAAGGGGGCATTAACGGTAGCTTGCTAGTGTCATTGTGCAGGAAAACATGCTTTTCCGAGTGCAGATCTGTCAGTATGTGTTGTTTAGCTGGGAGCTTGTAAGTCTGACGACATGCAGTAAATGTCCCCACAATATGACATAGGTGCTGGAGATTGTCGGTGGAGGCTGCAGACGGAAAACTATCGGCAGGGAGGACTAACAAGTTCCCATACACCATTTCACCTGCCAAGACTTCCAGGGCGTTTTTAGGAGTGATCTTTGGTCCCAGGAGGACCCAAGGAACCTGGGTAAACCAGTTGAAGTCCTTGCAGTAGGACATCAAAACTGCTTTGAGGGTACGGTGAAAAAATTCAACTATACCATTGCTGCAGGGTTGTATGCGGTTGTCTGATAAGGGGTGATAGCCAGGAGATTCGCTAATGATGTCCACAATTGAAGGATGAAAGTGGTGCTCCAGTCAGAAGTAAAATGCCCAGAGATACCAAATCTCGTTATCTATACTAAAATTAACGCAGATGTACACGAGGCGGACGTTACAGTTTCCATGGGAGGGATGTGCATGATGTCCTACATGCTAGGTACACGGGATCTTTTTGTTGGGTTTCTGCCAAGGTGTTGTATAATACAATTCAAGGTGAATGGAGGCCAATGTGTTTTTGACAAGGTATCGGCAACGGTATTCATTTTCCCAGGGACCTGCTGAAGAGTAGAATTGTAATCAGCCATGACAGAGAGATGTCGATGTTGACAGGCAGACCTGGCATCAGACTGTCGAGTGAAGGTGTGCACCAGAACCATATGGTCCATGCGAATGACGAAGGGTGTACCTTCCAAGAAGGGAGCTGAACATTCTGGTGGTCACCAATGTGCAGGCGAGCAGTTAGGTTATAACTAAGATACTGTCTTGAATACAGCTAACTTTATTTCAACAGACAGTGAGCTTTTATAGAATTCCAGCATATCAATACAAGCAGATACAGGCATAAACAAGGTATCAGTATGAGGGGAGAGCGATAATGACAATGCATTCAGCCATCCTTCTTCGGGGTACTTAGCTTACAGACACAGCTGCAAAAGGGGGATTTTGGTGAATAAATGTTGCACTAGGGTGGGCTAACTCCTAACCTAAAAAATCACTGCCCCTTGCCACAAGCAGGTGCCCGAGCTGATGATTAACACAGTAAATATTGCCTAATATTGATTTGATTTGGTTTCTACAATAGTTTACAATCATATGTATAGCGTACAGTAAATATACACACATGTACACTATGTATTGGACACAGTAGGGTTACAGTACAGTATTGTGCTAGGGTAAATTTGTACCAAGTTATCATCATCCCCATACTGTTCTGTGTAACAAAAGTAGTTCCTATCTAGTAATAATGTACTGTAACCTAATACTCACTGATACTGTAGTGTATATTACTATAACATATGTATAGTAATATTACTACAGTACATCTTAACTGTACTTTCTGTAAGTGTTTGATGTTTTCGTTCGGACGACTCGTAGCCTACCCATTTTCTTGAAGCGTGAGGCAACTTCTTATGTGACGTCTCTTGCGCGGTATGTTATATCTATATTTTCTTAAAAATAAATACAGCTTATTTTATAAACTAAAAACTTAAATGCCTCGATGATAACCGTTTCTTTTAAATAAACAAACAAAAACAGTGCATTCAATTACTTTTCAACAGCTGATCTCTCTCTCTCTCTCTCTCTCTCTCTCTCTCTCTCTCTCTCTCTCTCTCTCTCTCTCTCTCTCTCTCTCTTGAAAGTTCAAAATATTCGATTTCGTTTCGGAAGCATTATTGCATTCTAGAAAATTACAAATATTTAAGTAGCTAACAAAGCATTTATGTACTTGTGTTTTAAATTTCAGGTGTATTTTATCAATCTAATTATTTTAGGTGCCGTGATCAGATCAGCTGATGAACATACAAATCAATAACAAAGAGTATTATTAATATTATATCATAACTTATTCAAAACATCTACTATATATGGCTAATATATTATTACATACATGTAAGCATGAATGTGTTATAGGCTATCATAATTTTCTTATAATACATTTACAACTCATTACAGTATTAGTTCTCTCTCGTATTCAAAGTCTGGATACCTCTCTCTCTCTCTCTCTCTCTCTCTCTCTCTCTCTCTCTCTCTCTCTCTCTCTCTCTCTCTCTCTCATACTCGTACATCTACATCACACAAAACACACATCCGGCAAAATTCGCCCGGATTTTCCGCCAAAATTCGCCAGAATTTTCCGGTAAATTCGCCAGAATTTTCCGGCAAAATTCACCCAAATTTTTCGGCAAATTCACCCGAATTTTCCAGTAAATTCGCCCGAATTTTCCGGCAAATTCGCCCGAATTTTCCGGCAAAATTCGCCCGGATTTTCCGGCAAATTCGCCCGAATTTTCCGGCAAAATTCGCCCGGATTTTCCGGCAAAATTTGCCCGGATTTTCCGGCAAAATTCGCCCGGATTTTCCGGCAAAATTCACCCTGTTGTAGTTAAATACATTAAATTTTACGGTAGATATTAGGTAAAGCAAACAATAAAATAGCCTACTGTAAATTACGTTGTACACTATTACATCAGAAATGGATCGCATCGGAATTGATGTGATCCATTTCGGATATCATAGTGTTCACTACCGAAATATTCTTTTGTAAATTAGTACCGTGACATACTGCTGGAACACTAAGAAAGGCGCACAGGACATTAATCCACTACGCACCAGCATCGATAATGCAGCGACTATTTAATGTGCTGCCAGGTCATCTAAGAAACATATCAGGAGTGAGCGTAGATGTTTAAGAATAAGCTCGATAAATACCTAAGATGCATCCCGGACCATCCAAGACTGGAAGATGCAAAATACACCGGAAGCTGCATTAACAACTCTCTGGTGGATATACGAGGTGCCTCACACTGAGGGACCTGGGGGAACCCAAACTAAAAATAAGGCAATAAGGCAATAAGTTTATAATTCACTATGTCTTTTTATTATAAATACGATACTAAAATGTGAATATTACTTGTATTGTTATTGGATACAGTTAAGTGAAACACCAGTTTAATCAAAATCCAGTTTATTTCAAATATAGCTGTAGTTTTACTACAGTAAATGGATATACACTGTACAGAGAGCGCTAAGACCAGCTGGGTGTATAGGCATTGGTGCGCAACGCTCCCAGTGTAAAGTACCATGGGCTAGTTGAAATCATCGCCCAGGTTGAATTTTATCCAGATTTTTATGAGAACTTTTATTTAATAGGTATTGCACTGTTCTTGACCGCGGAAAAAACAAAACCGCAAAGAAAGAACCCGCGATAAAAGAGGGTCGACTGTATATATATATATATATATATATATATATATATATATATATATATATATATATATATATATATATATATACAAATATTGTTACAGAGCCTATATGATGCACATGCAGTAAAGGGTTAAGTAATCCACCCCCCAATAAAGTTTCAAACATGTACGATTGGCAGCAGAATGTCATTGAGCATTGAAGTATATTTTACACAATCTACGTTTTGATATGGCTGCCCTTCACAGAATTGGGCCCAATTCTGTTACGGTCAGCTATATCCAAACGTAGATTGTTTGAAATATACACCAATGTCTTATTCCCTTATTCATTAATTTAGCATAGGAAATAGCAAACCAGTAACAGCAAAAGAAAATAATAACCATAAGACATAATAACTATACCTAACAATAATCATAGTATTTATGATATTCTACAAGATCAAATTACAGGTCTCAAAAATTCAAACAGCTCAATTCAAGCAGATACAAGAATAAACAAACTATCAATACAAGGGGAGAACAATAATAACAATAAAAAAGATACTATTACAGTGTACGAGCATATGTGATACACGTGCAGTACAGGGGTTAAGTACTCCACCCCTAATATAGATTCAAACAGGGTTGCCAGTTTGGCCTTTTTCAGGCCAAAAGCCTCAAATTTGGCCCTTTTTTAAATTGGTTGGCCTTGAGTAACATGATGAAAAAAAAGGTTGGCCTTAAATGCTATACTTTTGGCCTTTTTTTACCAATAGGGTTGGCCTTTTTTCAGGCCAAAAGCCTCAAATTTGGCCCTTTTTTTAAATTGGCTGGCCTTAAGTAACATGATGAAAAAAAAGGTTGGCCTTAAATGCTACTCTTTTGGCCTTTTTTTACCAAAAGGTTGGCCTTTTAAAACTGCAGCTGATTAGAAGTTGGCCTTTTCTATATTTAGAAAACCTGGCAACTCTGAACCCAAGAGTGTACGTTTTGAAGCAGAATGTCAGTGAGCCTTGAAGTATATTTTACACAATCTACGTTTAGATATGGTTGACCTTAACAGAATTTGGGCCCATTTCTGATACGGTCAACTATATAAAAAAACGTTGACAGTTTGAAATATACTTCAGTGTCTTATTCGCTTAATAATTAATTCAGCTGAGGAAATTACAAAACAGTAATATATTGCAAAAGAAAATAAAAGCCAGAAAATATAACAATATTTTACATGATTTTATATCGATTTTTACGTCAAATTTTTAACAGTTCACTGTTAAACATGTGCCGTAAAAATTGGTACAAATTTTAGACTAAATGTTGCCAGGAATTTACCTTTTTAAAAACGGATATATTGACGTTAAAGAGTGATATTACGGTCACCAGCCCGTAAAAGATAATTACAAAGTGGGGTAAAATTACGGTCGCCTTTATTTGACTGAAATACGACTGAGAACAGTATATTTTCACGGAGAATTTAAAAGTTTTTTAAGTTAACGTGCATTTTATTCTTATTGACAAAACTGGGGTGATAGTTCGTAGAGACTACCTAAAGTGTTTAAAATACAGTTCACCTATTGATAACAATTCTACACCAATTTATGAAATAATACAGGCATGAAATAATACAGGCATGAAATAATACAGGCCTGAAATTTGTCTCTAAGATGCGAGACTCGGATGACGACAGGAAATGATTTATTTCCGAAAGTTATTCGCAGAATTTCCAGAACGTAGTTGGAGACGTAAAAGAAGATAGCCAAGAGCGCAACTTCTGATGATATTCGATATTACAAGAATTTTTGGACATCCTCTAAAATTCGGTCACGACAGGTGTCACAAAAGTCTCCTCAAGATCAGATTTTAAAACTCAAAGATGGCCTTGTTAGTCTCTCCTAAATGAATTATTATTATTATTACTATCCAAGCTACAACCCTAGTTGGAAAAGCAAGATGCTATAAGCCCAGGGGCTCCAACAGGGAAAAATAGCCCAGTGAGGAAAGGAAATAAGGAAATAAACAAATGAAGAGAACAAATTAACAATAAATCATTCTAAAATAAGTAACAACGTCAAAACAGACATGTCATACATAAACTATTAACAACATCAAAAACAAATATGTCATAAATAAACTATAAAAAGACTCATGTCCGCCTGGTCAACAAAAAAGCATTCTCTTTTTACACCTCCTGAAACTTATTCCGAAAGTTCAGGGACAAACTTTATCATTACTGAAGAATTAATATTTTCGAGACTCTACCAGTAACCCTTAAGGTAGATTACAAGGATACTTTTCATTTCCAATTTATCACAATGCTTAAATCTTAACATTAATATGTAGAGTATGTATAAATAATCTCTCACAGGTCCCATAACATACATACATATACCAAGGCACTTCCCCCAATTTTGGGGGGTAGCCGACATCAACAAATGAAACAAAACAAAAAAGGGGACCTCTACTCTCTACGTTCCTCCCAGCCTAATAAGTGACTCAACCGAGTTCAGCTGGTACTGCTATGGGGCCACAGCTCACCCTCCCCCGTTATCCACCACAGAAGCTTCATAATGCTGAATCCCCTACTGCTGCTAGCTCTGCGGTCATCTAAGGCATCGGAGGAAGCAGCAGGGCCTACCGGAACTGCGTCACAATCGCTCGTCATTCATTCCTATTTCTAGCACGCTCTCTTGCCTCTCTCACATCTATCCTCCTATCACCCAGAGCTTCCCTCACTCCATCCATCCACCCAAACCTTGGCCTTCCTCTTGTACTTCTCCCCATAACATAAAATAGATAAATCTAATTTACATATAACAATTACGTACTGGGTGTGCTAGGTAGGGTGCTTGAAATATCTTTGATACCTGATAAATTACTAAAATTATACTTTATTCGCAACAATTTTTTGCATTTCTGTAATATGACGCAAATTCTACCCTATTAAGCATTGCTTGTGTAAGGTTGTATCGCTAGCATAAAATTCCAAATACTTCCCTCTGTGAACTGATGTCAGGCTCATCTCTCGCACACGCTTTGATAGATTTCTTGAGAACACATAACCATGTGTGTCTATGCATTTGTAGATTCTCTGACCTTCCGGGTTTTGGTGGTAAAAAATAATTATACCCGTCGAGTCAGCAACCTCCTGATACCCCTGGTACTAAAAGGGTCGAATATGGAGATTGAGAGTCAATGAAAAATAATTTTTGAGCTTCCATCTTGTAAAATCAAATAGCCATGATGATTGTTATTCGTGAAAGAAAATACTTTCATCATTTATTGATCGACATGTTAGAAATTTATATCGTTGCAATCAAGAAGCATTATGATTTCACAAGGAATCTCGTCAATCATCAAAGATCTAAGCATGTTGACATCATAATATGATATCACTTTATTTGTGATAAAGTACAAAGAGGTCTTGAGGATTAATTTCCTATTTGTATTACTTAAAACACTGTGGTGGATAATGTGGGAGGGTGGGCTGTGGCACCCTAGCAGTACCAGCTGAACTCGGTTGAGTCCCTGGTTAGGCTGGGAGGAACGTAGAGAGTAGAGGTCCCCTTTTTGTTTTGTTTCATTTGTTGATGTCGGCTACCCCCCAAAATTGGGGGAAATGCCTTGGTATATGGATGGACTACTTCCAATATTGCTGATATGTTCACTAAAGCTGCTAATCATAAGAAACCCGCTATTGCTCAGTTAGAGTAGATATTAATTTGAAATCCATACTGTATGTTAAAACTGTGAACCTAATTTTTTAGTTTTTTTCCCTGTAAGTCTATATAACAAGACAAATTCATGATTGTTTTCCTTTCTAAATTTCATAAATTTTTTTATCTTTGTGAGCATTTATCTCCTTAGCTTTCTTTATTGTATCCTTAACAAACTACATTCATATAGTTGTTTTGCAAATGATTTTTATACAACTTTTCAAAGGGCAATTATTCATTTGATATCTCGTATTTTCGAAGGAACCAGTCTCGTCTTCAAAAGCTAAATATCCGTATTGATAAGATGAATGAAGTTTTGTTTCATCCATTATTTTTATTTTTATTGTTCTTGTTATATATTAAAGAGAGTGAAATTTTCAGTATTGTGCTAAAATTAGTACTGAAATTAAACTATAGTTTGTAGATATTTTGTACATCCTGAGGACAGAACAGAAATTAAAACCTTAATCTAATCATACAAGATGTAAATTGTCAAGTTTTTAATGAAAATATTCAGGTGTATTTTACCTGAAATATTAATTATTACAACAGCACCATCAATAGTAAAAGCACCAATAATATGAATAACATAACAATGATTCGGTACAACAAATATATAATCAATTTTGAGTCGGTGTTCTGTTTTATAACCGAGTAGAGGTCGAAGGGATAATATCATCCAGTCAATAATCGAAATAGCATCTGCATCAAGTGTCCTCTTTGACTACAGTCCATTTCTTTAAGCAAGGCAGATTTGCACCGACTCGCAGCGGTGCCCTTTTAGCTCGGAAAATTATCCTGATCGCTGATTGGTTAGGATTATCTCGTCCAACCAATCAGCGATCAGGAAACATTTCCGAGCTAAAAGGGCACCTCTGTGAGTCGGTGCTAATCTGCATCGCTAAAAGAAATAGACTATAGATGGTGAATGATAAAAATGTGCAATGGCCTTATTTTCACCAGTGAGTGTTATGGTACAGATCGGCCATACGTGGACAACACAAAACCCACAAATCCAGTGTCAATAGCGTCTGTGTAAAGTGTAAAGGTACCCTGACACTTGCACGACTTTTTGCCACGAATTTGTCGTGGCAAGTCCTGACATTTTGTGGCACGAACTGGAAGATAAAAAAAGAACAATAATTACCTCAGAATCACAGCTGACCTGTCCACATTGACACGAACTGGCACGACAAGTTGCCGACGAGTTCACGCATAGTTTGCGCACTTCCCGCATCGTCCCGACGAGTTCACGAACAGTTCGCGCACTTCCCGCATCGTCCTGACGAGTTCACGAACAGCTCCCGCATAGTTCACGACCCAGTCACGAAATTTTGTCGTGACCAAAATTTTGAACATTTCAAAATTCTCGTCATGACATGCCACGATGTCACGACGGGTTTACGAACACTTCACGACGAGTTCACGCCAGTTCACGACTCAAGTCGTGACAATGCTTTCCACAAATTCGTGCAAGTGTCAGCCTGGCTTTATTTTCACCAGTGAGTGTTATGGTACAGATTGGCCATACTTTTTTATTCATAAAGCTATGAAATGGTGGCGATATATGTGGACAACACAAAACCCATAAATCCAGTGTCAATAGCGTCTGTGTAAAGTGTAACTACTGAAATGCAGTTTATACAAAACAGAAACGAGTCGCTCTAATTCGGTGGTCACTCCGGGGTCACCAATGTGACGGGCCGAGAGAAGGTTGTGACTCAAAGGCAGGAAACAATCAACTGAGTCTTTATAACAGAACACTCTCCTTTATATACAAAACCTCAAGGCAACAGGAAATTTAATGTTCGAGAAACAGACAATGTTACAGAGGAAAAACGCAGACATGTTTATTCTGGTTCTTTTTAGTGCGAGGGAAGAGCGCAGATACAAGCATAATATATACAAAATAATTTATGTACGATCGTGTGACACACGGTTGGTACATTACAAACAACTGATAACAAATCAAACAGATTCGCTTAAGATAGAGTTAAAAGAAAATAGTAAAACACCATAATAATATAAGTCAAGAAAAACAATAGTAATTCAATTGACATGTAGTACCAGTTAGAAAAGAAATACAATTGAAGACATTGTAACTAATTGAAGACAATGGCCATTGAGTTTGAGGGCGAAAAATAATTCCATATAATAGAAATGTATCAGTTTAATTCAGAGAGAAATCATTATCATTCTATCAATAGCTTAAATAAGTGGAAGCAATCAGCTGTTTTCCAGCCTAATTAATGCATAATAAGAGCCGCACAAGAGATCCACACCCACCAATTAAAGACCCATTATAATTATCAATCAACATGACACACTACCCAGCCTACCGAGTTTTTTATAATGAGCGAATTAGTGTAAAAAACAATCTCCCAGCCATTAAAAACATTGAATTAGTGTAAAAAACAATCTCCCAGCCATTAAAAACATTGAATTACTGTAAAAAACAATCTCTCAGCCATTAAAAACATTGAATTACTGTAAAAAACAATCTCTCAGCCATTAAAAACATTGAATTAGTGTAAAAAACAATCTCCCAGCCATTAAAAACATTGAATTACTGTAAAAAACAATCTCTCAGCCATTAAAAACATTGAATTACTGTAAAAAAAAATCTCTCAGCCATTAAAAACATTGAATTACTGTAAAAAACAATCTCTCAGCCATTAAAAACATTGAATTACTGTAAAAAACAATCTCTCAGCCATTAAAAACATTGAATTACTGTAAAAAACAATCTCTCAGCCATTAAAAGCATTGAATTACTATAAAAAAACAATCTCTCAACCATTAAAAACATTGAATTACTGTAAAAAATAATCTCTCAGCCATTAAAAACATTGAATTACTGTAAAAAACAATCTCCCAGCCATTAAAAACATTGAATTACTGTAAAAAACAATCTCCCAGCCATTAAAAACATTGAATTAGTGTAAAAAACAATCTCCCAGCCATTAAAAACATTGAATTACTGTAAAAAACAATCTCTCAGCCATTAAAAACATTGAATTACTGTAAAAAAAAATCTCTCAGCCATTAAAAACATTGAATTACTGTAAAAAACAATCTCTCAGCCATTAAAAACATTGAATTACTGTAAAAAACAATCTCTCAGCCATTAAAAACATTGAATTACTGTAAAAAACAATCTCTCAGCCATTAAAAGCATTGAATTACTATAAAAAAACAATCTCTCAACCATTAAAAACATTGAATTACTGTAAAAAATAATCTCTCAGCCATTAAAAACATTGAATTACTGTAAAAAACAATCTCCCAGCCATTAAAAACATTGAATCACTGTAAAAAACAATCTCTCAGCCATTAAAAACATTGAATTACTGTAAAAAACAATCTCTCAGCAATTAAAAACATTGAATTACTGTAAAATACAATCTCTCAGCCATTAAAAACATCGAATTAGTGTAAAAAACAATCTCTCAGCCATTAAAAACATTGAATTACTGTAAAAAACAATCTCTCAGCAATTAAAAACATTGAATTACTGTAAAATACAATCTCTCAGCAATTAAAAACATTGAATTACTGTAAAATACAATCTCTCAGCCATTAAAAACATCGAATTAGTGTAAAAAACAATCTCTCAGCCATTAAAAACATTGAATTACTGTAAAAAAACAATCTCTCAGACATTAAAAACATTGAATTACTGTAAGAACCAATCTCTCAGCCATTAAAAACATTGAATTACTGTAAAAAACAATCTCTCAGCCATTAAAAACATTGAATTACTGTAAAAAACAATCTCTCAGCAATTAAAAACATTGAATTACTGTAAAATACAATCTCTCAGCCATTAAAAACATCGAATTAGTGTAAAAAACAATCTCTCAGCCATTAAAAACATTGAATTACTGTAAAAAAATCTCCCAGCCATTAAAAACATTGAATTACACGTGACAGCCTTTTACAGACACCTTTGAATTACTGTAGAAAATAATCTCTCAGCCATTAAAAACATTGAATTACTGTAGAAAATAATCTCTCAGCCATTAAAAACATTGAATTACACGTGACAGCCCTTACAGACACCTTTGAATTTAATACTACAAATACGTTCAATATGCCAGATGACGAGGCACCAAATTCTATTTAATGAACTGTTGAACGTACTGCGTATCCACTTTAGCCAGTGTATAACGATGAGGGTCTACGAGTAATTACTTGCAGGCTGAGGCAGCCTTTCCCACTAATGACCCTTATTTAATCCCGCACAATGAAGCTAACTTGATCTGAGCAATTAATGGCACACTGTATACTGTAACATACCCATGTTTGGGGTCGAAGTTCTAGAGTCCTTGACCATGTCTTGAAATACAAACTCCATCATTTCAGAGATCTATATCCCTATGAATAATTTTCCAATGGCGACGCAACAGATATTAAAACTAAAAGTCTTTATCATCATCATTACTTTTATTATTAATGATAACTTTAATATGAAAATAGAACTATCAAGAAAAAAGTTGTATATTACCAAAAGTAACAATATCATTGACTGTGACGACAAGGATTAAGATGATGATAGAAATAATGATGAGACTTTGTCACAAGATTGGGTTTTTGGATAGGAGGGGTCTCGGCCACCCTTGGCTCTGTTACTTCTAATGCATTTTTTATATTGTATACTTTGATTCTGGTTTCATTTCATCCATCTTGTTGTCTTGTTTTTTCTTTAACATAATTTTCCTGGTGATTGCAAGACACGGGTTCGAGTCCCGCTCAAGCTCGTTAGATCCTATGGCAGCTGTAATAGCACCATCCTTGTGAGCTTAGGAGGGGGAGGGGGAGGGGGTTGGAGGCACCCATAGGTCTATCTGCTGAGTCAACAGCAGCCATTGCATGGCCTTCTCTGATCTTAGCTCGGGTGGGGGAGGGGGCTTGGTCGCTGATCATATAATCAGTCTCTAGGGCAGTAGTTCCCAACCTGGGGGAAATTTCCCCCTGGGGGGAAATTTGAAGCTTCCAGGGGGGAATTAATTACACTACCCACTAACTGAAACAAGCGGAAAATGTCCTCATAGTACGTGCGGCAATTTGTTGTTAGCCATTCAATTGTGATATGATCATATCAGTTCTCACTGACATGATATTCAAGGGGAGAATTGGAATATCATGCCCATTTCTGAGGCAGGCGAGTGGGCATGAGGGCTGGGCGGGGCATGAAGGGGAAAATGTGGATGGTTGAACTGGGTGCAGGGGGAAAATGACAGAAAAAAAGGTTGGGAACCACTGCTCTAGGGCATAGCCCCGCTTGCTAGGGCAATGTCAATGTCTTTTGCCACTGCCATTCATGAGCGACCTTTAGTATAATTAAGTCTTGATAATATTGCAACAGAATCTCGCAAACACGTACAACTTCGAATAGACATCGAGAATAACAGCAATGGGTCATTGACAATACTTTAAAATTTTAAACATGAGAATTGTTAACTCGGTATTCCGGCAGCATATGCAATTCAAATCTTGAAGGTTTATAGTTATTCTTCATTCATTAAACTTCATAACTTGGAGAGTTTCAATCCATATAAAATTTGTATAATTCTTCAGTCATTAAACTTCATAAGTTGGTCAGTTTCAATCCATATAAAATCTGTATAATTCTTCAGTCATTAAACTTCATAACTTGGACAGTTTCAATCCATATAAAATCTGTATAATTCTTCAGTCATTAAACTTCATAACTTGGACAGTTTCAATCCATATAAAATCTGTATAATTCTTCAGTCATTAAACTTCATAACTTGGACAGTTTCAATCCATATAAAATCTGTATAATTCTTCAGTCATTAAACTTCATAACTTGGTCAGTTTCAATCCATATAAAATCTGTATAATTCTTCAGTCATTAAACTTCATAACTTGGACAGTTTCAATCCATATAAAATCTGTATAATTCTTCAGTCATTAAACTTCATAACTTGGTCAGTTTCAATCCATATAAAATCTGTATAATTCTTCAGTCATTAAACTTCATAAGTTGGTCAGTTTCAATCCATATAAAATCTGTATAATTCTTCAGTCATTAAACTTCATAAGTTGGTCAGTTTCAATCCATATAAAATCTGTATAATTCTTCAGTCATTAAACTTCATAAGTTGGTCAGTTTCAATCCATATAAAATCTGTATAATTCTTCAGTCATTAAACTTCATAACTTGGACAGTTTCAATCCATATAAAATCTGTATAATTCTTCAGTCATTAAACTTCATAACTTGGACAGTTTCAATCCATATAAAATCTGTATAATTCTTCAGTCATTAAACTTCATAACTTGGACAGTTTCAATCCATATAAAATCTGTATAATTCTTCAGTCATTAAACTTCATAACTTGGTCAGTTTCAATCCATATAAAATCTGTATAATTCTTCAGTCATTAAACTTCATAACTTGGTCAGTTTCAATCCATATAAAATCTGTATAATTCTTCAGTCATTAAACTTCATAACTTGGTCAGTTTCAATCCATATAAAATCTGTATAATTCTTCAGTCATTAAACTTCATAACTTGGTCAGTTTCAATCCATATAAAATCTGTATAATTCTTCAGTCATTAAACTTCATAACTTGGACAGTTTCAATCCATATAAAATCTGTATAATTCTTCAGTCATTAAACTTCATAACTTGGACAGTTTCAATCCATATAAAATCTGTATAATTCTTCATTCATTAAACTTCATAACTTGAACAGTTTCAATCCATATAAAATCTGTATAATTCTTCATTCATTAAACTTCATAACTTGGTCAGTTTCAATCCATATAAAATCTGTATAATTCTTCATTCATTAAACTTCATAACTTGGTCAGTTTCAATCCATATAAAATCTGTATAATTCTTCAGTCATTAAACTTCACAACTTGGTCAGTTTCAATCCATATAAAATCTGTATAATTCTTCAGTCATTAAACTTCACAACTTGGTCAGTTTCAATCCATATAAAATCTGTATAATTCTTCAGTCATTAAACTTCATAACTTGGTCAGTTTCAATCCATATAAAATCTGTATAAAGTGTTGGATTGGCAAATACATTTTACGCATTTTGAAGTGAAATAAATGTGAGTTAAAAATGTGGGTTCCTTATCCATACCGATTACTTTCATTTGTCTTTTGCTTTTGGTGGATAGCCTTTCTGCGCCATTTCCTTTCTCATTGGGGATATCCAGAATCTTGCCATTTTTCTTAGAATGTTTTCTCCGCGAAACATTTTTCAAAGGATTTATTCTTATCAGTCTCAAAGACCCGGTCCGGGTAGAGGAAAATATTTTTAAAATTTATAGCAACATCTGACGTCTATTTCACATCTGGTTAATCAGAGTACCAATAGATGGTTTTAGCGTTACAAGTAACGATT
>NC_090725.1:78969124-78981624 GCF_036898095.1 Palaemon carinicauda
ACTGAAGGTGGTGTGTTGTTCCACCTGAGCTACCGCGAATATTTGAATTTCTGCCAGGGCGTCAGGAGACTTCAGCTCTTTATATAACCAGCGGGTAAGTTTTATATTTAAAAATTAGATATACTGTAGTTCTTTCATCAAATTGCCATTTTTTCATGTCAAATCCTATTTATAATTATATCTTCCATAGCAAGGTAATGCGAAAATTAGTATGAATGTATTTCACATAACACCCATCAAACCCTGTGAAAATTACATATGTAAAACTCTGGGAATAGTTTGCTCCTCCTCACTGATTTTTTTTAGCTAAAAGTCGTCACTTACGAATAAAAGTGACAGTCAGGGCATGCCTATAGCAGGGCAGGTATGAATATGAAAATTGGCCGAAACAAAGCTTATATATATCGAAATAATCCCTTAAAATTTGATTTGAATATATCAATTGGTATAGGAGTTATTGCCTCCGCCGCCGAAAATATCAGGTGCCCCCCCCCCCACCCCCGCTCCTAAATCTATGGTTAAGGAATGACAGGGCCATACTATGGGTTGGGTGAGATATAGTTAAAAAAAAATGACATTTCATATAAGGTCACTCACTTGGTTTGTGACAATAATAATAATAATAATAATAATAATAATAATAATAATAATAATAATAATAATAATAATAATAATAATTGCTTAGTAACATTTAGCTGAACTAATGCAAAGAAGATCTAGAACTAAATATGGTATGCAATGACAAAATCTTTGGAAAAAAAAGTGTGTGACGGAGAGACATCATCATAATAATAATAATAATAATAATAATAATAATAATAATAATAATAATAATAATTGCTTGGTAACATTTAGCTGAACTAATGCAAAGAAGTTCTAGAACTAAATATGGTATGCAATGACAAAATCTTTGGAAAAAAAAGTGTGTGGGGGAGAGACATCATTGCACTTTTATGGCTTTGTTTACAAACCAGATGTATTTAATTTGAAGTCCATTGTTTTAGGACACCACAATAGATAAACAAATAGGATGTACTACATTATTCAAAACAAAAAATATCCTGTATTGCATTACATCTCTTTTTACTCAATTTCCTATCAAAATATGAAATTAATTTTTTTTTCAGACCAAAATATAAACAAATAAGTAAACCAAGAGATGTAAACATAACACTACAATTAGATTATAGATAGCATGAAAAATATTTGACTTCCACATGTATGGGTATCTCATTCATAATCCAAAAACAATCAGAATAAATTTTAGGTAAATTCCGAAGGAGCCAATAATGTCCTTGCATTCTCTTCAGTGTTAGTAGATCTGGCTGTGAGACAAGCATCAGAAGTTCTGGTTAGAGACGACTGAAAGTTGTGGAATTTCAATAGCGAAGTTCAGAGGACGGATGTCTGGAATGTGAACGATCAGTGACACTTACCAAGGGCCTCAACTTGCTAGGACAGATGATAGCATGTTGTCCTAATGGGTGAGAAAGGGACTCAGGTCCTAAGGCATGGTATAAAGATTATATTAGAAATCATAGGAGAGAATACGAATCCCACACTTATAAAATCTTACACGTATTACTAAAGCCTTCATTTCTTCGAGTACTGATATATGGTAAATGGCAAGGAGAGGATCTCCACCCAGTTTCCTTAATGTTGCTTTTAATCATTCAAAATATCAATTTACGCAATTTGTTTATATCTCCACAATATACCTTCACGTGGAGATGTATTCTTAATAAAAATAGCAAAGAAAGACAAATTCTCTCTCTCTCTCTCTCTCTCTCTCTCTCTCTCTCTCTCTCTCTCTCTCTCTCTCTCAAACAGTGCTGGAACAGTCCAACCAACTACTTAAGCTAATGACATTATTAAAGGCCTTACGAACAAGATAAGAGGAAAGTGGTTAGCTGGAATCCATCTTCTTGTCCCCGAGAGACTGATATTGGAACACTTATAACATTAGTGATCCTCATCAGGAGTTCAATCACGTTAAACTTTCAACATCGAACATTGGTAATAATTTCAACCTGTGAGACTCCAAATGCGATTAAAGCAAACAAAATATAATACGTTTACGTTAATGCTAAGCACAATGTGAATAAATGTGAAAGAGTTCCTGAATTTACTTCTAAAAACCATAAACAGGCTCAGTAATAATTTAATTTGACTGTGAATAAACGAGAACAAGGTTTTCATATCACGTAATTATCTGTAACTCCTGATTTCAAACTACTTTTTTCTCGTGATAGCGTAACTTATGTGAACTAAGTTTCCTCTCGGTAGTATTAGTTCAATTACCCTCTCCACTAAAAATGAAAGT
Organism: Palaemon carinicauda; assembly: GCF_036898095.1. Lineage (NCBI taxonomy): Eukaryota > Metazoa > Arthropoda > Malacostraca > Decapoda > Palaemonidae > Palaemon > Palaemon carinicauda. Next base: position 78,971,448 of record NC_090725.1, read on the forward strand.
ATGTAATAGGGAAAATATCGTGTGTGGCAACAGTTAACTATGCACATAACTCGGCAAGAAATAAATATCCTAAAATTGTACGAAAGTAACATTTCTGGAATTAGGTATATATATATATATATATATATATATATATATATATATATATATAAATATATATATATATATATATATATATATATATATATATAAATATATATATGTATATATATATATGTATGTTATATACATATATATATATATATATATATATATATATATATATATATATATTGTATATACAATATATATATATATATATATTGTATATACAATATATATATATATATATATGTATATATATAAATTATATATATATATATATATATATATATATATATTGTATATACAATATATATATATATATATATATATATATATATATATATTGTATATACAATATATATATATATATATATATATATATATAAATGTATATGTGTATATATATGTATATATATATTATTATTATCATTATTATTATTATTATCAATTGATAAGCTAAAACCCTAGTTGGAAAAGCAGGATGCTATAAGCCCAAAGGTCCCAACAGGGAAAATAGCTCAGTGAGGAAAGGAAAGAAGGAAAGATAAAATATTTTAAGAAGATTAACAACATTAAAATACATATTTCCTAAATAAACTATAAATACTTTAACAAAACAAGAAGAAAAAAAATTGGATAGAATAGTGTGCCCAAGTGTACCCTCAAGCAAGAGAACTTTAACCCAAGACATTGGAAGACCATGATACAGAGGCTATGGAACTACCCAATACTAGAGAACAATGGTTTGATTTTGGAGTGTCCGTCTCCTAGAAGAGCTGCTTACCAAAGCTAAAGATTCTTTTCTACCCTTACCAAGAGGAAAGTAGCCGCTGAACAATTACAGTGCAGTAGTTAACCCCTTGGGTGAAGAAGAATTGTTTGGTAATCTCAGTGTTGTCAGGTGTATGAGGACAGAGGAGAATCTGTAGAGGATAGGCCAGACTATTCGGTGTATGTGTAGGCAAAGGGAAAGAATCGTAACCAGAGAGAAGAATCCAAAGTAGTCTGGCCGGTCAAAGGACCCCATAATTCTCTAGCGGTAGTATTTCAACGGGCGGCTGGTGCCTTGGCTAACCTACAGAAGAATATCTCTCAATTATATATTACAGTTACAGAAGTTGAAAAAAAAAATCGGTAATTCTCGTTGAACTCTAAATTATTTTCATTTTATTTTAATATATACCGGATAATTAGACAAGAAGTTGGGATTATAAATACTGAAAGCCTTTCATAACACTTTTTTAGAGCTAATCAATGAAAACATTATTAATCATCATAAATTGTTCCTAATCACTACGGAATTTTACAATGATTTTGTGAAAGGTATTAATTCAAACTCTGGACTATTGGAAAAAGTATCTTTAAAATGACCATGTACTGGTGAAGGTGTTTGTATAAAAATACACTTACAATTGCTATGGTCATTATTTCACATAGTCTCAGTAAATCAGAATAGTAGCATCATTTCTTCAGTACTTAATGTTGAATTTTTTACCCATAAAATTGTGAAGGATTTATATCAGATTAATAGACCTTAAGAACCTAAAATAATAATCAAATCAACAAATATTTCTCATAATTCATACTTTCATATCACATCTAAAATGACGATATATTTCCATACTTATTATATGTATTATTGACCCAAGTATGTGAAATGACGCATATATCAATCTTAAGTAGCTAAACTTAACACTGAAAATGCCCTGAACACCATACATTAGGCTTTGGATGGACGCTATTAACGCTGAAAATGCTCTGAACACCATACATTAGGCTTTGGATGGGCGCTATTAACGCTGAAAATGCCCTGAACACCATACATTAGGCTTTGGATGGGCGCTATTAACACTGAAAATGCCCTGAACACCATACATTAGGCTTTGGATGGGCGCTATTAACACTGAAAATGCCCTGAACACCATACATTAGGCTTTGGATGGGCGCTATTAACACTGAAAATGCCCTGAACACCATACATTAGGCTTTGGATGGGCGCTATTAACACTGAAAATGCCCTGAACACCATACATTAGGCTTTGGATGGGCGCTATTAACACTGAAAATGCCCTGAACACCATACATTAGGCTTTGGATGGGCGCTATTAACACTGAAAATGCCCTGAACACCATACATTAGGCTTTGGATGGGCGCTATTAACACTGAAAATGCCCTGAACACCATACATTAGGCTTTGGATGGACGCTATTAACACTGAAAATGCCCTGAACACCATACAATAGGCTTTGGATGGACGCTATTAACACTGAAAATGCCCTGAACACCATACATTAGGCTTTGGATGGACGCTATTAACACTGAAAATGCCCTGGACACCATACATTAGGCTTTGGATGGGCGCTATTAACACTGAAAATGCCCTGAACACCATACATTAGGCTTTGGATGGACGCTATTAACACTGAAAATGCCCTGGACACCATACATTAGGCTTTGGATGGACGCTATTAACACTGAAAATGCCCTGAACACCATACATTAGGCTTTGGATGGACGCTATTAACACTGAAAATGCCCTGAACACCATACATTAGGCTTTGGATGGGCGCTATTAACACTGAAAATGCCCTGAACACCATACATTAGGCTTTGGATGGGCGCTATTAAGACTGAACATGCCCTGAACACCATACATTAGGCTTTGGATGGACGCTATTAACACGGAAAATGCCCTGAACACCATACATTAGGCTTTGGATGGACGCTATTAACACGGAAAATGCCCTGAACACCATACATTAGGCTTTGGATGGACGCTATTAACACTGAAAATGCCCTGAACACCATACATTAGGCTTTGGATGGACGCTATTAACACTGAAAATGCCCTGGACACCATACATTAGGCTTTGGATGGACGCTATTAACACTGAAAATGCCCTGAACACCATACATTAGGCTTTGGATGGGCGCTATTAACACTGAAAATGCCCTGAACACCATACATTAGGCTTTGGATGGGCGCTATTAACACTGAAAATGCCCTGAACACCATACATTAGGCTTTGGATGGGCGCTATTAACACTGAAAATGCCCTGAACACCATACATTAGGCTTTGGATGGGCGCTATTAACACTGAAAATGCCATGAACACCATACATTAGGCTTTGGATGGGCGCTATTAACACTGAAAATGCCATGAACACCATACATTAGGCTTTGGATGGACGCTATTAACACTGAAAATGCCCTGAACACCATACATTAGGCTTTGGATGGGCGCTATTAACACTGAAAATGCCCTGAACACCATACATTAGGCTTTGGATGGGCGCTATTAAGACTGAACATGCCCTGAACACCATACATTAGGCTTTGGATGGACGCTATTAAGACTGAACATGCCCTGAACACCATACATTAGGCTTTGGATGGACGCTATTAAGACTGAAAATGCCCTGAACACCATACATTAGGCTTTGGATGGCTGAAAATGCCCTGAACACCATACATTAGGCTTTGGATGGACGCTATTAACACTGAAAATGCCCTGAACACCATACATTAGGCTTTGGATGGACGCTATTAACACTGAAAATGCCCTGAACACCATACATTAGGCTTTGGATGGACGCTATTAACACTGAAAATGCCCTGAACACCATACATTAGGCTTTGGATGGACGCTATTAACACTGAAAATGCCCTGAACACCATACATTAGGCTTTGGATGGACGCTATTAAGTAAAATTCTTTTCAATGGAAATCATAACCTATTAGCAAACTAAGCCATAAAACATAAGTTGTGAAAACTGTACATCTGTATCTTAAATATAATAAACGTTTATCTTATATTTACCATTGAGTAATATACCTACACACATACATACATATATGAATATATGCATATACAGATATATGTATACTTAATATGTTATATATGAAAGACTTTATTTTAGCGTTGTTACTGGTATAGAGATATTTTACATTCATTATGTGTTACTTCTCATAAAGTTTATTCGTTTCCTTATTTTCTTTCCTTAGTGTGCGATTTTTCCATGTCTGAGCCCTTGGGCTTATAGCATCTTTTCCAACTAGGATTGTTGTTTAGCTAATAAATAATATATAATAATAAATAATGATAAATAATAATAATAATAATAATAATAATAATAATAATAATAATAATCATAATCATGATAATAATAATAATAATAATAATAATAATAACAATAATAATAATAATATCTCTGAAGTATACCCACTTTCAAGCAGGTTACATTGAGGATTACAGCAGCCTCAGTGGCATTATCTTGTAGTTGAGTTTATCTCTTGCTCTAATTCTAATTTTCACAACAGTACTGCATATCACCCGTAGCTATAATATGTTGGTCACCAGTAGGTAGGGGAGAAAAATACATAGTAAAAATTCGAAGATTTCAATAAATCTTATAAAAAATAAACTTACCAAATACAGGATACAAAAGAGTCGGCTGTAACACATTTCGAAAGGGTGCAGGGTTTTTCCTCTCATCTACAGCCTAGAAGTGGAAAACTGTAAACAAGTAATGATGTACATGAGGAGCTTAAGTCTTATTGGCCGAGATGCTCCCTGAGAGAAGCTGATTCTCAGCCAAGCTGCGTGTCTGCTCATTCGTACGAGGCGAGTCGAAATTTTGTTCTGCGATGGATGGGCTCTAACTGGTGGAAGCGCTCACTAGGCTAGAATCGGTGTTAGGCAAGCTGCTTGGCCATTAATCAGAGTGGTCTAGGTTCGGATGTCTTGTTCAGTAGTTATTCTTGGGATGAGGTTTCTACGGCAGGAGGGGAGCAGGAATATCTCTTGGGTCGCATTGAGGGATAGTTTTTCTCGTTGCATGAGGAGAACTTCAAGGCTCAAAGGCTTCTACTGTCAACAGCAGGGCCGATGATCTTAGTACTCTTGACAATCTCCTCACGCTTGATGCTGTGGTTGTGCAATTGAAGGGCATGATCTCTTTTTGGCTCCTGCTGGATATGGCAGGACAGTCTCTTGGACAGTCGCAAAATGGTCATTCCTACGTAATGCCCAGGGTATCGTGGAACACGGCATAGGTAAGAATAAACTACATTGGACTGTCTAATAAAGTCCTGAGTTGGTGGAGCAGGGTTGCTCCTCATAATGAAGGACCTCATCTTAGTCATCTAGATTTGGTGATCACATCTACAGGGGAGACGTGGTTGCTGACGATATCGTCACTGCTTTCTTTTCTTTGTAGTATTCTTTATGCATACACCCCTTGTAGTATAAGTTGATGTTGGTGGTGGTGTTCTCGGTACCAAGTGTCCAATGCTAGCTGACCTTGCAGTTTACTTGCTTGTTTGAATAGCCATTATTCACAAGGACCTATGTCATGCGATCGACTTCTTCGTACGTGTCGGCCCAGTGGGAACCATGAGAGAGGGCCATGCAGAAATAGGCCTTAATTGTTGAGGTAATATACCTGGCACGACATTCACTTTCCCCATTGAGGCATATGACAAGGCTGGTGGTCTTAGTGTGGACACATGTGAGGTATCCTGAAGAACTCTGAGAAATGAGAACATCTAGAAAGGGCAGTTGACCATCGTTGCTGTGTTCCTTAGTAAGCCTAAGGGAACTATACTCCTCAAATATCCTGCAGAGAATCTCAATATCCTGAATGGAAGGAACCATGACAAAGGTGCTGTTGAATTACCTCACATACACATCACGATGTATGCATGAGGAGACCCTCTCTTTAACAACTCCCATGTAGAAGTTGGCGAAGAGCACACCGAGGGGGAGGCCATCACCACACCATCCTTTTATATGTACCGGTGGCCCCTGTGGGTAGTGAAAGGGGTTTTCCTGGTACATATTTCAAGGAGGGTGCAGAAGGCCTCCTCAGGAATGTTAAGAATTGGTTTGGAAGAGTCCCTGTAGACTCTCTCCAAAATCAGACCAATCGTTAGTTAAGAGGGATTCTACGTCCAGAGCAGCGATAGTGCCAGTACTAGGGAATCTCTTCAAGTCACACAGGAATTACGCAGAAAAGGTGACACTAGCTGTCAAGTACATAAGGATTAGGATGCTATTCAGTGTCTTCACAAGGTGGTATGTAGGCGTTGGGCACTGGCTAATGATGCGCCTGAGTGGGTTGCCACTCTTAAGAGTCTTAACTTTGCCATACAAGCAGCCAGTGCCAAAATCTCCGGTGATGGTCTGGAGGCAAATGGCATTAGTGGCAGCAATGATGGTCTTATTTTACACGGCAAGCATTTTGTAAAATCGAAGATGGCGGCTATGTGGGACTCGGGGCGCATCAAATCATTCTTTTTCCGATTTTGTAAACTATAAGGTTTCCACAACCATATAGTTTTCCTACTCTCCACAAAAATCAAACGAAATCGTTATAATTTAAGCATAGTAAACCTGACTATATTCTACGGTTTTATCGAATACCTTTTGACTTGTATTCTGAATAACTTAACCAATTCAATCTATGATGGGCTCACAGAATACCTTGTTATCTAAAATTCTGGACACAAATCTTTCGCTATCCAATATTTTTGCCGTATCGACATAAAACTAATATCAATTATTGGTAGAATAACAGTTTAATAAAGAATAAGCAAAGATTCTGAAAACAGTTAATCTTTTACTGCTCAAAAACCAAAAGATTAGAAATCAAATAAAGGTAAATATCTAGACTATTGAAGTCTTAATGCCTTACAGGTTATGGGATTCATCCACAGAGGCAGACCTATAGTTGAATTTAAGGTACACAACCATGTTCTCCATCAACTTTGTAGGCTTGGAAAATTCATTGAACTTATTCATAGCCTCTTCTATTGTATAGTTTAAATATCTATAGTTAATGGGCAATTGCCAAAGCCGGGCAAGTTTAGCGAAAACATCCTCTACTGTAAGATGTGCAGAGCATGAAGTTCCCTTCAAAGTGTTTGTTAACGATTTTATAAGACTTGGTATAGTAACATTTCAGCCATAACATTATATCTGTATCAGCTGCATTTGTGTAGCAGCTGGTTTGAACTGACTGACCTCCTGCTCAAATAGGACGTAGAGGAAAAACATATTTGGTTGTAATGAATAGGTCATCAATGAAATATTAGAAGCAATATTTGACATCTGGTATTTTCTGAGGATTCTCAATTCGACAGTAGCCATATACACATTTGCAAGCACCATACATTATGCACATAGGGGCGTAAAAGGTGATTTTTGCTCTATATTCTTCAATATTCTTATCAAGGCAATTAAAAAAAAGTTAAGAGATTAGGAGACGACAAAAATTGAAGCTAAACTTCAATATCAGAAAATGGCTCCATGAATAGATTCTTGTGTAGCAAATGTGAATAAACAGATGAATTATTTGCTTGTTATATATGGAGTACTATGAATGATTGGACTGGCGAGAAATGTACAGAAGTTAAAGGCTGAAGTTTGTGGATGATATAACAGTAAATAGAGATAAAAAAAAAACGAGGCAGCATAAACTACTGATATTTTGCAATACTATACATAACGGGAAAATATAAGTGTGAAAGTTAAAAAGAAAAATATTAGGATAATGAATGAGAACAATTAATATAAAGTGACAAATGACTGCATGGAAGTTGAAAGAAAGACAGAAAGTATTTGATACTTGCATTAAATTTTTGGAAGTAGATGTAGCATATTTGAGGTTAGTCACAATACTTCCAAGAATGAATAGTAGCAGGAGTTTCAAAGGTAAAGAGAAAACCACACCAGTTATAGAAAGATGATTAAAAATTGGACTGTATTTAGTGATTATGATAATGCTTTACGGATGGAAAGTGTGGTGAAGGAATAAGGAAAGAACAATTGTTTAGATGCAGTGTTTGTATCTCTTGCACAAGTAAGTATTTTGTGGAGATACTGTTGTATATAAAGACTGGTATCAGCTCCTATACATTTGGTGTTCAGAGAAGGGATAAGTGAGAGACTAAGAAATACTAGCTAGTTTGGTTAAGAGAGATGTTGAGAAGGAAGCTTACATGAGAGTATTTAAAACCATGACAAGAAGTGACAAGATGCAGTCATGACACAATTCTCCAGAAACCTTAATGTTAAGTCTATGGTTAAAGTCATACTTTTGTCCGTTTATGAATTTTTTTGCCAATTCCATACCTTCAATATAGTTTTTTATTTTTTTTATTTGATAATTGTGTTCACCTTTTTTGCAACTGCTCTGGCAAGAAATCATCTGCGAATTTATTGTTCAGTGATATGAATTAATCTGGTTCGAAAATTACTTGCTTTAGTTGCTGGTGAACAACTTGACTTCTAGAGCAGCCATGAAATTAAACGTCATTCCCATGTGCATAAGCCTCCTAGCAACAATAGGAAAATGCTATACTTTGAAATCTAGAAATTTTTATTTTTTACTTACATACTTTACTTTGATAGTTGCTTTTCTGGTCCCATACAGCAGGAGAACCCTACTCTCTATAGGACCTCCACTGTCGCTTTACCTTGTTCGTTCAGAGTATTTATCGTTTCAGATCACGTATTGTCCATTTACTGTTTATATATTCAAAGCTTGTTACACTAATTCTTTTCAACGTTTTGAGATTTGAGTAAGGTCTGGAGGTCTGGGTGGAATTTGCAGCGTCTGCGCTAAGGTTCGCAAGTTTGTTTTCAAAGTCATCTATTTTCGCATCTTGTTCATTCAGGGCCAGATCTCTCACGTTCACATCTTCCTTTAATTTTGATATTACTAAATTGTTTTTTCTGGCTTCACGTACGCAGTGTGGGCATAACCAATCTAGGTTATTCCATCCATTATCAATGATGGCTGTCACTATATGCACACATTTCTTATGATAGAGTCTATTACATTCACATACTATCCATTTTCTCCGTTCTCCCACCGTGTTATTACATATGAAGCAGACATAGTTAGGAGCAGGTATAGCGTTCTGCTTCTTATCACTTAGGTTCTCCATAAGACTAAATATAGTCCATTTCTTTTAGCGATGTATATTTGCACCGACTCGCAACGGTACCCTTTTAGGTCGGAAAAGTTTCCGGATCGCTGATTTGTTGGACAAGATAATTCTAACCAATCAGGGATCAGGAAACTTCTCTGAGCTAAAAGGGCACCGCCACGAGTCGGTGCAAATATGCATCGCTAAAAGAAATGGACTATGATATCTTTTCAATGATATTCTAAGCGAGAAACACAAAGCTAAACAGAGCTCTACACGATACATCCACACACCGGCACTGGGCACTGCCAGAACACTCACAGAGTAAACAGTGGTAAATCCCACCTTGTAGGTGTGAGCGTTATATGGAAGCAGCTTAAAGCTTTATGTGAGAAGCTTAAGGCTATGAACTGGGCAATCTCTATTGTTATGTTCTGGAATGTTCTCACAATCTACATATTATGGTAGTGCGACCTGAAGATTGAGATAGAAGCAGTTCCAATATATCCAATTTAGGATCTTCATCTTATGGTAGTGTGACCTGAAGATTGAGATAGAAGCAGTTCCAATATGATATCCAATTTAGGATCTTCATCTTATGGTAGTGTGACCTGAAGATTGAGATAAAAGCAGTTCCAATATGATATCCAATTTAGGATCTTCATCTTATGGTAGTGTGACCTGAAGATTGAGATAAAAGCAGTTCCAATATGATATCCAATTTAGGATCTTCATCTTATGGTAGTGTGACCTGAAGATTGAGATAAAAGCAGTTCCAATATGATATCCAATTTAGGATCTTCATCTTATGGTAGTGTGACCTGAAGATTGAGATAGAAGCAGTTCCAATATGATATCCAATTTAGGATCTTCATCTTATGGTAGTGCGACCTGAAGATTGAGATAGAAGCAGTTCCAATATGATTTCCAATTTAGGATCTTCATCTTATGGTAGTGTGACCTGAAGATTGAGATAGAAGCAGTTCCAATATGATTTCCAATTTAGGATCTTCATCTTATGGTAGTGCGACCTGAAGATTGAGATAGAAGCAGTTCCAATATGATTTCCAATTTAGGATCTTCATCTTATGGTAGTGCGACCTGAAGATTGAGATAGAAGCAGTTCCAATATGATTTCCAATTTAGGAAGTCTTT
>NC_090725.1:78994124-78996624 GCF_036898095.1 Palaemon carinicauda
TACACTTCAATATGTTTAAATAAGAATCAAATCTTAATAACTTGTGACGATAAAATTTACACTTCAATATGTTTAAATAAAAATCAAATCATAATATAATCGTGACGATAAAATTTACACTTCAATATGTTTAAATAAGAATCAAATCATAATATAATCGTGACGATAAAATTTACACTTCAATATGTTTAAATAAGAATCAAATCATAATATAATTGTGACGATAAAATTTACACTTCAATATGTTTAAATAAGAATCAAATCTTGATATAATTGTGACGATAAAATTTACACTTCAATATGTTTAAATAAGAATCAAATCTTGATATAATTGTGACGATAAAATTTACACTTCAATATGTTAAATAAGAATCAAATCATAATATAATTGTGACGATAAAATTTACACTTCAATATGTTTAAATAAGAATCAAATCATAATATAATCGTGACGATAACATTTACACTTCAATATGTTTAAATAAGAATCAAATCATAATATAATCGTGACGATAAAATTTACACTTCGATATGTTTAAATAAGAATCAAATCATAATATAATCGTGACGATAAAATTTACACTTCAATATGTTTAAATAAGAATCAAATCATAATATAATCGTGACGATAAATTTACACTTCAATATGTTTAAATAAGAATCAAATCATGATATAATCGTGACGATAAAATTTACACTTCAATATGTTTAAATAAGAATCAAATCATAATATAATTGTTTCGATAAAATTTACATTTCATTATGTTTAAATAAGAATCAAATCATAATATAATTGTTTCGATAAAATTTACACTTCAATATGTTTAAATAAGAATCAAATCCTAATATAATTGTGACGATAAAATTCAAAAGTTACTGGTTCGTGAGAAAGCAGGAATGAATTACACACACACACACACACACACACACACTAATAATTGCCACAACTCACAAAAACCAAGCCATTTCTTCCATTGTTCCGTTACCTTTCAAGGCAATTATCTTCAAGACAATCAATCTTAAGAGCTTCCATTTCCCATTTTCCTCACAATGATCATTCTCCAGCCTTGTGTCTTCAGAACAAAAATTGAACCTCCCAATCACGTGCGAGATTTTCATCACGCAAATATATATATATATATATATACATATATAAATATATATATATATATATATACATATATAAATATATATATATATATGAATATATATATATATATATACACAGGTATATATATATATACATATATATATAAATATATATATATATATATATATACAGGTATATATATATATATATATATATTATATATATTATAATAAACCTTTTTTCAAGAAACCCATCCATAAAATTATTCTTCACACTTTTATCTTAATTTTCCAACTCAGAATATTATAAAACATTTTGATATATTATTAATGTCTTTCACGTGCGAGATTTTCATCATCCCATAATAAACCTTTTCAAGAAACCCATCCATGAAATTATTCTTCACAGTTTATCTTAATTTTCCAACTCAGAATATTATAAAACATTTTGATATATTATTAATGTCTTTCACGTGTGAGATTTTCATCATCCTATCATAAACCTTTTCAAGAAACCCATCCATGAAATTATTCTTCACAGTTTATCTTAATTTCCCAACTCAGAATATTATAAAACATTTTGATATATCATTAATGTCTTTCACTTGTGTGATTTTCATCATCCTATAATAAACCTTTTCAAGAAACCCATCCATGAAATTATTCTTCACACTTTATCTTAATTTTCCAACTCAGAATATTATAAAACATTTTGATATATTATTAATGTCTTAGGTTTATATTTTGCTTCCGAATTAAAAGTTATAAGCTAGGTTAAAATTCACACTTTCACGTTATACCATTTTGTTTCTCTTTAAATCTAAAATTAGATATAAACTGTTGCTAGCCATTGTGTCTCTAAAGTGTGAATTTTCCTTTTAATCCAGGTTGTAATTCTAATATAAATACTACCAAGTTTCATCCTTCCAAATGTAAAAAAAAAAAATTACGCTTAAACTATTTCTTTTTATACACATTATTGTTAAACATTGCAGATCCTTTTATCTCTTCCAGTGTTTATATGGCAGGCCAATAATCTCCCTTTATTAAGACAGCTTTATAATTATCAGCTCCCCCGGAACGTTTCCATTTTTACAATGAATTCTAGTGAGATTAACATCTGAGTTTCACGTCAGGGGCGTAGCAGTTTTAAAGGAAACCCTTTTGTTACATTTCTTGGTTATTTCCTTCTTATCTCGCATTCTGGTTCAATGTTACCAAAAATACAATTCCATTAAAAAGGGGAATTTAGGAATAATACCAGCTATTTCTTTACGACTTTCATCAGATATAAAAATTACCTTTTTGTTCTAACAATGATACCTCAACACTTTCTTTAAATCTTGAATATTAACCAATGTTTTTCTTCCTGTTTGTCATATGCAAAATCATTCTTCTCAACTAAAATGAA
>NC_090725.1:79006624-79007689 GCF_036898095.1 Palaemon carinicauda
AAAAGTTATATATTCTAAAAAATATATTAAACATATTTCAAAAGGAACTTCCAACAAAGCAAATAGTCTAGTTCCATAGTTTTTCTGAAATTCTAATGATGACCAAATTGCATTGCAGGTATCATTGCTTAGGTATTCTACAAATGATTCAGTTGAGTACGTTTCATACTAGACAATTTTTGCTTAGGTATTCTACTAATGATCCAATTGAGTACGTTTCATATTAGACAATTTTTGCTCAGGTATTCTACAAATGATCCAATTGAGTACGTTTCATACTAGACAATTTTTGCTCAGGTATTCTACAAATGATCCAATTGAGTACGTTTCATACTAGACAATTTTTGCTCAGGTATTCTACAAATGATCCAATTGAGTACGTTTCATACTAGACAATTTTTGCTCAGGTATTCTACAAATGATCCAATTGAGTACGTTTCATACTAGACAATTTTTGCTCAGGTATTCTACAAATGATCCAATTGAGTACGTTTCATACTAGACAATTTTCAAGTTTTCTGAAGCTGATTTTTATTAAATACAAATCCTTGACCTGTTCCCCACTTCCTCTTTCTGAACTCATTAATCTCATTCTTATTTCTCTTATCGTTCGAAGTTAAGCTACGAAATATGACTTACGATACATGAGATAAAATTTTAATCATCTTTATTATTATTATTATTATTATTATTATTATTATTATTATTATTATTATTATTATTATTATTATTACTTACTAAGCTACAACCCTAGTTGGAAAAGCAGGATGCTATAAGGCCAGGGGCTCCAACAGGGAAAATAGATCAGTGAGTAAAGGAAAAAAGGAAAATCAAATATCTTAAGAAGAGTAACAACAATAAATATCTCCTATATAAACTATAAAAACTTTAACAAAAAAAGAGGAAGAGAAATAAGATAGGAAAGTGTGCTCGAGTGTACCCTCAAGCAAGAGAACTCTAACCCAAGACAGTGGAAGACCATGGTACAGAGGCCATGGCACTACCCAAGACTAGAGAACAATGGTTTGATTTTGGAGTGTCCTTCTCCTAGAAGAGCTGCTTACC
>NC_090725.1:79018189-79028189 GCF_036898095.1 Palaemon carinicauda
TGGAAGAAATTATTCAGAAGTTCTGCAGCTGTAGCCTCGCATATTTAAAGCAAACTTTTCCTAATATTAGCGATACCCTTCACTGGTTTCCACCTTTTCCTAATATTGGCGATACCCTTCACTGGTTTCCACCTTTTCCTAATATTGGCGATACCCTTCACTGGTTTCCACTTTTTCCTAATATTGGCGATACCCTTCACTGGTTTCCACTTTTTCCTAATATTGGCGATACCCTTCACTGGTTTCCACTTTTTCCTAATATTGGCGATACCCTTCACTGGTTTCCACTTTTTCCTAATATTGGCGATACCCTTCACTGGTTTCTAATATTGGCGATACCCTTCACTGGTTTCCACTTTTTCCTAATATTGGCGATACCCTTCACTGGTTTCCACTTTTTCCTAATATTGGCGATACCCTTCACTGGTTTCCACTTTTTCCTAATATTGGCGATACCCTTCACTGGTTTCCACTTTTTCCTAATATTGGCGATACCCTTCACTGGTTTCTAATATTGGCGATACCCTTCACTGGTTTCCACCTTTTCCTAATATTAGCGATACCCTTCACTGGTTTCCACCTTTTCCTAATATTGGCGATACCCTTCACTGGTTTCCACCTTTTCCTAATATTGGCGATACCCTTCACTGGTTTCCACTTTTTCCTAATATTGGCGATACCCTTCACTGGTTTCCACTTTTTCCTAATATTGGCGATACCCTTCACTGGTTTCCACTTTTTCCTAATATTGGCGATACCCTTCACTGGTTTCCACTTTTTCCTAATATTGGCGATACCCTTCACTGGTTTCTAATATTGGCGATACCCTTCACTGGTTTCCACTTTTTCCTAATATTGGCGATACCCTTCACTGGTTTCCACTTTTTCCTAATATTGGCGATACCCTTCACTGGTTTCCACTTTTTCCTAATATTGGCGATACCCTTCACTGGTTTCCACTTTTTCCTAATATTGGCGATACCCTTCACTGGTTTCTAATATTGGCGATACCCTTCACTGGTTTCCACTTTTTCCTAATATTGGCGATACCCTTCACAGGTTTCCACTTTTTCCTAATGGCAATACCCTTCACTGGTTTCCACTTTTTCCTAATATTGGCGATACCCTTCACAGGTTTCCACTTTTTCCTAATGGCAATACCCTTCACTGGTTTCCACTTTTTCCTAATATTGGCGATACCCTTCACAGGTTTCCACTTTTTCCTAATGGCAATACCCTTCACTGGTTTCCACTTTTTCCTAATGGCAATACCCTTCACTGGTTTCCACTTTTTCCTAATGGCAATACCCTTCACTGGTTTCCAATTTTTCCTAATGGCAATACCCTTCACAGGTTTCCACTTTTTCCTAATGGCAATACCCTTCACTGGTTTCCACTTTTTCCTAATGGCAATACCCTTCACAGGTTTCCACTTTTTCCTAATGGCAATACCCTTCACTGGTTTCCACTTTTTCCTAATATTGGCGATACCCTTCACAGGTTTCCACTTTTTCCTAATGGCAATACCCTTCACTGGTTTCCACTTTTTCCTAATATTGGCGATACCCTTCACAGGTTTCCACTTTTTCCTAATGGCAATACCCTTCACTGGTTTCCACTTTTTCCTAATGGCAATACCCTTCACTGGTTTCCACTTTTTCCTAATGGCAATACCCTTCACTGGTTTCCACTTTTTCCTAATGGCAATACCCTTCACAGGTTTCCACTTTTTCCTAATGGCAATACCCTTCACTGGTTTCCACTTTTTCCTAATATTGGCGATACCCTTCACAGGTTTCCACTTTTTCCTAATGGCAATACCCTTCACTGGTTTCCACTTTTTCCTAATATTGGCGATACCCTTCACAGGTTTCCACTTTTTCCTAATGGCAATACCCTTCACTGGTTTCCACTTTTTCCTAATATTGGCGATACCCTTCACAGGTTTCCACTTTTTCCTAATGGCAATACCCTTCACTGGTTTCCACTTTTTCCTAATGGCAATACCCTTCACTGGTTTCCACTTTTTCCTAATGGCAATACCCTTCACTGGTTTCCAATTTTTCCTAATGGCAATACCCTTCACAGGTTTCCACTTTTTCCTAATATTGGCAATACCCTTCACAGGTTTCCACTTTTTCCTAATGGCAATACCCTTCACTGGTTTTCACTTTTTCCTAATGGCAATACCCTTCACAGGTTTCCACTTTTTCCTAATGGCAATACCCTTCACTGGTTTCCACTTTTTCCTAATGGCAATACCCTTCACAGGTTTCCACTTTTTCCTAATGGCAATACCCTTCACTGGTTTCCACTTTTTCCTAATGGCAATACCCTTCACTGGTTTCCACTTTTTCCTAATATTGGCGATACCCTTCACAGGTTTCCACTTTTTCCTAATGGCGATATCCTTCACAGGTTTCCACTTTTTCCTAATGGCAATACCCTTCACTGGTTTCCACTTTTTCCTAATGGCAATACCCTTCACAGGTTTCCACTTTTTCCTAATGGCAATACCCTTCACAGGTTTCCACTTTTTCCTAATGGCAATACCCTTCACAGGTTTCCACTTTTTCCTAATGGCAATACCCTTCACTGGTTTCCACTTTTTCCTAATGGCAATACCCTTCACAGGTTTCCACTTTTTCCTAATGGCAATACCCTTCACTGGTTTCCACTTTTTCCTAATGGCAATACCCTTCACAGGTTTCCACTTTTTCCTAATGGCAATACCCTTCACAGGTTTCCACTTTTTCCTAATGGCAATACCCTTCACTGGTTTCCACTTTTTCCTAATGGCAATACCCTTCACAGGTTTCCACTTTTTCCTAATGGCAATACCCTTCACTGGTTTCCACTTTTTCCTAATGGCAATACCCTTCACTGGTTTCCACTTTTTCCTAATGGCAATACCCTTCACAGGTTTCCACTTTTTCCTAATGGCAATACCCTTCACTGGTTTCCACTTTTTCCTAATATTGGCGATACCCTTCACAGGTTTCCACTTTTTCCTAATGGCAATACCCTTCACTGGTTTCCACTTTTTCCTAATATTGGCGATACCCTTCACAGGTTTCCACTTTTTCCTAATGGCAATACCCTTCACTGGTTTCCACTTTTTCCTAATGGCAATACCCTTCACAGGTTTCCACTTTTTCCTAATGGCAATACCCTTCACTGGTTTCCACTTTTTCCTAATGGCAATACCCTTCACAGGTTTCCACTTTTTCCTAATGGCAATACCCTTCACAGGCTTCCACTTTTTCCTAATGGCAATACCCTTCACTGGTTTCCACTTTTTCCTAATGGCAATACCCTTCACTGGTTTCCACTTTTTCCTAATGGCAATACCCTTCACAGGTTTCCACTTTTTCCTAATGGCAATACCCTTCACTGGTTTCCACTTTTTCCTAATATTGGCGATACCCTTCACAGGTTTCCACTTTTTCCTAATGGCAATACCCTTCACTGGTTTCCACTTTTTCCTAATGGCAATACCCTTCACAGGTTTCCACTTTTTCCTAATGGCAATACCCTTCACTGGTTTCCACTTTTTCCTAATGGCAATACCCTTCACTGGTTTCCACTTTTTCCTAATGGCAATACCCTTCACAGGTTTCCACTTTTTCCTAATGGCAATACCCTTCACTGGTTTCCACTTTTTCCTAATATTGGCGATACCCTTCACAGGTTTCCACTTTTTCCTAATGGCAATACCCTTCACTGGTTTCCACTTTTTCCTAATATTGGCGATACCCTTCACAGGTTTCCACTTTTTCCTAATGGCAATACCCTTCACTGGTTTCCACTTTTTCCTAATATTGGCGATACCCTTCACAGGTTTCCACTTTTTCCTAATGGCAATACCCTTCACTGGTTTCCACTTTTTCCTAATATTGGCGATACCCTTCACAGGTTTCCACTTTTTCCTAATGGCAATACCCTTCACAGGTTTCCACTTTTTCCTAATGGCAATACCCTTCACTGGTTTCCACTTTTTCCTAATATTGGCGATACCCTTCACAGGTTTCCACTTTTTCCTAATGGCAATACCCTTCACTGGTTTCCACTTTTTCCTAATGGCAATACCCTTCACAGGTTTCCACTTTTTCCTAATGGCAATACCCTTCACTGGTTTCCACTTTTTCCTAATGGCAATACCCTTCACAGGTTTCCACTTTTTCCTAATGGCAATACCCTTCACAGGTTTCCACTTTTTCCTAATGGCAATACCCTTCACTGGTTTCCACTTTTTCCTAATATTGGCGATACCCTTCACAGGTTTCCACTTTTTCCTAATGGCAATACCCTTCACTGGTTTCCACTTTTTCCTAATATTGGCGATACCCTTCACAGGTTTCCACTTTTTCCTAATGGCAATACCCTTCACTGGTTTCCACTTTTTCCTAATATTGGCGATACCCTTCACAGGTTTCCACTTTTTCCTAATGGCGATATCCTTCACTGGTTTCCAGAACTCAAAAGATTTCACAGAGTTGACAGTAAGTGGAAGAGAAAACGCTATCAAAAGATATTACTGGGTATTGGTTTCTTGTGGCCTGATCGGTAACATCTCTACCTGGTGTTTCCCAGTCGGGGGTTCGAGTCCCGCTCAGACTCGTTAGTGCCATTAGTGTCAGCAACCTTACCATCCTTGTGAGCTAAGGTTGGGGGGTTTTGGGGGAGCCTATAGTAACATCTCTGCCTGGTGTTTGCCAGTCGGGGGTTCGAGTCCCGCTCAGACTCGTTAGTGCCATTAGTGTCTGCAACCTTACCATCCTTGTGAGCTAGGATTGGGGGGTTTTGGGGGAGCCTATAGTAACATCTCTGCCTGGTGTTTGCCAGTCGGGGGTTCGAGTCCCGCTCAGACTCGTTAGTGCCATTAGTGTCTGCAATCTTACCATCCTTGTGAGCTAAGATTGGGGGGTTTTGGGGGAGCCTATAGTAACATCTCTGCCTGGTGTTTCCCAGTCGGGGGTTCGAGTCCCGCTCAGACTCGTTAGTGCCATTAGTGTCTGCAACCTTACCATCCTTGTGAGCTAAGATTGGGGGGTTTGGGGGAGCCTATAGGTCTATCTGCTGAGTCATCGGCAGCCACTGCCTGCCCCTCCCTGGTCCTAGCTTGGGTGGAGAGGAGGCTTGGGCGCTGATCATATGAATATATGGTCAGTCTCTAGGGCATTGTCCTGACTGCTAGGGCAATGTCACTGTCCCTTGCCTCTGCCATTCATGAGCGACCTTTAAACCTAGGATTTTAAATCCTGGATTGGAAAAGTATCCAGTCACTCTTTTTTCTTATATTTTTTTCTTTTTTTTGGGGGGGGGGCGGAATGGAAGGGAGATAAGTAGACATGAAGTAAAAAGATAAGGGATGATGTCTCCTTGGGATGTCTCCGGAAAACGCAATTCTTTAGTAAATCGGCTAATATATATTATATTATCTTCTTTTTGGTTTCTTTACATATATTCACATGAAAATTTCTGAAATAGACTTATGTTATCAGGATTTCCATTTCAAATTATTTTGACATTTAAAGAAAAAAAAAATTTCAATAGATCCAGAAGAAAATTCATAATCCATTAAATAATTACAGATTCAATTCAGTTATGATTATTCTATCGGTAAAGATTATCTTATGATGGACCATTATTTAAAAAAAAATGAATAAGAAAATGTTAGCATGTATTCCGTCGAAACTTGTTGGAAGACATCCTCACTACATTTTCAGTCATTCTTATATTCCGTCAGATTTTTTTTTCTTTAATTGCAACCGATATCATCTATGACGGATAAATATAAAGATAGTATTGAACTGAATAATATAGCAATCCATATTCTTCGACACTGTTGTACCAACCGTGTGTCACACGATCGTACATAATTCATTTTGCATAATATTATGCTTGTATCTTCGCTCTTCCCTCGCACTAAAAAGAAACAGAATAAACATGTCTGCGTTTCTCCTATGTAACATTGTCTGTTTCTCGAACATGTAATTTCCTGTTGCCTTGAGGTTTTGTATATAAAGGAGAGTGTTCTATAATAAATTAACTAAGTTGTTTCCAACCTGCCTTTGAGTCACAACGTTCTCTCGGCACCGTCACACTGTGCAGCACCATAAACTCCAATTTTTTCAATACTGTCTCGTACCACGCAATCCGTTTTCTTTTAAATTGTGTTGCATCCACAAGATTCATCAACCAATGGTTGTTCGAGATTACACTTTTTCCTTCAACCTTATTATTGACTGACATACATTATTATACTAATAACATTCCTTTCTATATAATGCTATTACTGTTAATCATTGTATATTTTAGCTCTATCTTCTTTTAGTATTCCATCTATTCTTCTTTTATCCACATACAAGCAATCGATTTACCAGAAACTGGGGAGAACTCCCGTGCCATTTCGGTTCATCCGTAATGTAAGTATGAGTAATAATAGTAAAAGCAAGGACTATTAACGTCCCTACCGAATAAAAGAAAAGAAATATCTTTTCATTCAGTCTGTGCGCAATTTGTGTTTCACTCGCCTTTTCTATTTTCGGATTATCCTTTACATTTTTGATAAAGCGAATCTATTTATGCACCCTTATGTGCTCTTGCCTAACCAAATACACAAAAAAAAAACACTTTACAACGTCTGTACACATACATATATGAATACAAATACAAATACACCAAGTTGTGGAATGATCTTCCTAATCGGGTAGTTGAATCAGTAGAACTTCAAAAGTTCAAAGGTGGAGCAAATGCTTTTTTGTTGACCAGGCGGACATGAGTCTTTTTATAGTTTATATATGACATTTTTGTTTTTGACCTTGTTAATAGTTTATATATGACATGTCTGTTTTGACGTTGTTACTTTTTTTTTAGATTGATTTATTGTTAATTTATTCTCTTCATTTATTTACTTCCTTATTTCCTTTCCTCACTGGGCTATTTTTCCTTGTTGGAGCCCCTGGGCTTATAGCACTTTGCTTTTCCAACTAGGGTTGTAGCTTGGACAGTAATAATAATAATAATAATAATAATAATAATAATAATAATAATAATAATAATAATAATATACTTCCTTTGGTAGAAGAGCAATTGCATTTCCTACACCACAAAAACCCGTGTAATCCCAAACTTCTGCCATCTTACAGTGTTTAATTTTTTAATTGCCTTCCTTAAATCCTGAACAGCCTCATCTATAACCATCAAAGAATACACTTCACTGATCTCATCTTTGTACACCGCAATAATTCCATAAATTCTTCAGTGTCCAACCTATCAAAATATAGCAGTTTTCCCTTCAGATACATTCTCCTTATATTCATTGCATCACAAAATACCATTGCCCTAAATCAGTGATTCTTAAACTGGGGGGCGCCAGGAGCTTTCAAGGGGGGGGGGGGGGGCGCAAGTAGTTAGAATAGTAACAATGAAAATCAAAGCGTAGTAATTATGATGGCTTTTGTTTTACAATACTACATAAATATGGATAAATCAATTACTAAGGAGGATGTGTCATATTTTTTGATGTGGTCATAATCCATGAATGATTGTATTAAGAGGAAAAATTACGTTTATTTTTCCAGTAATTTGTATTTTTCCCAGTATTATCTATCAATATAATAACTGTAATCTGTATAATGCTAAATCAGTTTGAAAAAAAGATTATGATAAAATTTTGTTTCATCATAATATATTTATTTTACCCATTTTCTATGAACAATGTTTATTTTATTGAAATAATACTTTCTACTTTGGCAGAAATTTCTAGGGTGGGGAGGGGGGGGGGGGGCATGAGATCTATGCTTAATGCAGAAGGGGGGCGCAGTGCAAAAAAGTTTAAGAACCACTGCCCTATATGGATCTGTTAGCGAAATATTATTCTACAGTTTGTTCCCCGCAGGATAATGCTTCGATTCAGCCGTGTACTCTCTTTATCTTCCTTTTCTATAAATTCTAGGGGCATTTATATAAGAAAATCTGAATTATTTCTGAATGAAAATGAGAAAATAAGACCATGTACACAGCTCTTTTGTGTATCACACATATACAAAAGACTAATTATCATATTTTCCAGAAGTCTTTTGCTAAATATATATAATATGCATTTATGATATATATAAATATATATATATAGATACATACATACATATATATATATATATATATGTGTGTGTGTGTGTGTGTGTGTGTGTGTGTATGTGTAGCCTATAAGTACGTCCCAAGAACCGGCCAAGAAAATATAGATGTGTATATTGATTTGATTTTATGCAACAAGATTAATGGCCTTTTTAAGAATCATATGATTTGTATAAATTATTTCGTGAGATCATTAGACACTTATATGTGAAGTGTCAAAAAAACTCATGGGTGAGGGTATCTTTCCATCACAGTAGAGATTCCGCATATTGAAGGAGAAACAATGCCCTTCCTGCTCATAAAGAGAATCTGTATCACTCAAGCTCTTAAAAGATTAATAGGATACCCGTTTGAAGGCATCCTCGCTGTGCAAGCGTATAACTGCTTTGATAATAGTAGGTAGTAGACTGGCCATGGCACCAGTTACCCGTTCAAATACTACCGCTAGAGAGTTATTGGGTCCTTTGACTGGCTGGACAGTACAACACTGTATACTTCTTTATGGTTAAGACTCATTTTCCTTTTGCCTACACATACCTCGAATAGCCTGGCCTATACATATTCTCTGTCACCATACACCTGACAACACTGAGATTACCAAACAATTCTTCCTCGCTCAAGGGGTTAACTATTGCAATATTATTGTCCAGTGGTTACTTTCCTCTTAGTAAGTATAGAAGAGACTCTTTAGCTATGGTAAGCAGCTCTTCTAGGAGAAGGACACTCCAAAATCAAATCATTGTTCTATTGTCTTGGATAGTGCCATAGCCTGTGTAACATGGTCTTCCACTGTCTTGGGCTGGAGTTCTCTTGCTTGAGGGTACACTCGAGCACACACTTCTATCTTATTTCTCTTCCTCTTGTTTTTTAAAGTTTTTATAGTTTATATATGAAAGATTTATTCTCATTTTGTTACTGTTCTTAAAACGTTTTGTTTATTTCCTTAGTTCCTTTCCTCACGGGACTATTATCTCTGCCTTACCTTATTGCCTTATCATATGTTTGGGTTCCTCCAGGTCCCTCAGTATGAAGCACCTCGTATATCCACCAGAGAGTTGCTAATGCATCTTCCGGTGTATTTTGCATCTTCCAGTCTTGGATGGTCTGGGATGCATCTTAGGTATTTATCGAGCTTATTCTTAAACACATCTAAATTGACTGTCTGAGGCCTTTGTTCTACAACTAGAAACGGATGCATTTGTTGTTGTTGCTGTTGTATATATACATATAAATGCATACATATATATGCGTAATTGTACAGTAATTCTGTGTAGTGAAATGCCATCTATTGTACATTCTTCTAGACAATTAACAACATATTGCATAACCTTTGAATAATCAATTCCCTGACGAAAAACTTGTATCGAACATTCATAACGAGCACAGAGACGATTTACTTTGACATTTTAACGTTATCATGACAAGTCAAACTGCAACCTTAGTTGGAAAATCAGAATGTCACAAGCCCTACAAGAAGCAATCAAAATAGCAAAATGATAGCAACATGAATATAATGGTGAATATATATGCAGTGTGCAGAAAAGTAATGTTAGTTTAATTGGCGACAACGAAAAAAAGATAATGGCAACCTCCTGAGAAACCACACAGCCACATCAGGAAAGTGCACTTCTGTGTAGCCACCAGCGACATAATTCTAACCCAAGGTGGAAGGTCAGAGTTCAGGATACGGCTCTATCAAACCAATAAATAGTGAAAGTTAGTAAAAGTTTGGAGGGAAAGTTATCAGTGAATAATGAAAAACGTGAGACGAAAATTCTCGAATTTCGTCATTAATGCTTGAACCGTTTCTTCGTATCCCCGGGAGAAGAATTTGAGCCACATGGTTCAGCACTGAGGCCTG
>NC_090725.1:79033189-79040689 GCF_036898095.1 Palaemon carinicauda
AATCAATGGCAATATTGTCCCATTGGATAAAAAGGTTCACCCATTCTGAGCAAGCAGCTGTAAAGTTGGGTTTAAATCAATGGCAATATTGTCCCATTGGATAAAAAGGTTCACCCATTCTGAGCAAGCAGCTGTAAAGTTGGGTTTAAATCAATGGCAATATTGTCCCATTGGATAAAAAGCTTCACCCATTCTGAGCAAGCAGTTGTAAAGTTGTTTTTAAATCAATGGCAATATTGTCCCATTGGATAAAAAGTTTCACCCATTCTGAGCAAGCAGCTGTAAAGTTGGGTTTAAATCAATGGCAATATTGTCCCATTGGATAAAACGTTTCACCCATTCTGAGCAAGCAGCTGTAAAGTTGGGTTTAAATCAATGGCAATATTGTCCCATTGGATAAAACGTTTCACCCATTCTGAGCAAGCAGCTGTAAAGTTGGGTTTAAATCAATGGCAATATTGTCCCATTGGATAAAAAGGTTCACCCATTCTGAGCAAGCAGCTGTAAAGTTGGGTTTAAATCAATGGCAATATTGTCCCATTGGATAAAACGTTTCACCCATTCTGAGCAAGCAGCTGTAAAGTTGGGTTTAAATCAATGGCAATATTGTCCCATTGGATAAAAAGGTTCACCCATTCTGAGCAAGCAGCTGTAAAGTTGGGTTTAAATCAATGGCAATATTGTCCCATTGGATAAAAAGGTTCACCCATTCTGAGCAAGCAGCTGTAAAGTTGGGTTTAAATCAATGGCAATATTGTCCCATTGGATAAAAAGGTTCGCCCATTCTGAGCAAGCAGCTGTAAAGTTGTGTTTAAATCAATGGCAATATTGTCCCATTGGATAAAAAGTTTCACCCATTCTGAGCAAGCAGCTGTAAAGTTGTGTTTAAATCAATGACAATATTGTCCCATTGGATAAAAAGTTTCACCCATTCTGAGCAAGCAGCTGTAAAGTTGTGTTTAAATCAATGGCAATATTGTCCCATTGGATAAAAAGTTTCACCCATTCTTCGCTCTTTTTTCTTTTTATTTGATATATCATTCAGGATTTGTTCATTTGAGTTTACTTTATTCCCAATATTATCATCCTTACTTTTTCCTTATTATTCTCATTCAGTTTTATTTAGTGTTTCAAAGTTATGTTCTATGTGTCATAATCTTTTTCATGGACAAAGATCCAGAGATTTCTACTAATCTTCGCTCTTTTCTATTTCCTTTTTATTTACGATATTCTCCCTTAATTCTATTCATTTCAGAAGGTTACGTTTAACACATATTCTCTTCCTTACTCAGTATTATCCTAATATCCTTATTATCCCATATCAACTTTATTCTTCTTGATTTAGTATTTGTAACTATTTTCTCTATTCCACCCAGATTTTGTAGAGAGAAATTTACCCAATTACGCTATATTATTTCTTTTAATCATACTCTTCTCGTGCTTCAATGAGTACAGACTACAGTAAATAAGTGAAGTATAAAAGGAGATGATTTATATGTGACAGAAATAACTTCCAATATGAACTTTCTTATAAGTTCACGGGAAACTTGACCACTTATTTCTGAAATAAGCCTCTTTAAAGCTATCATAACAGGAGAACAAGAAGTATGTTCTTCTATAACATTATAGAATGTATCTGCTCTGCTATAACAGAAAAGAATAATACAATATCAAAGGTAGGATGTTGACTTGAGCCAATAACTTCATGAAGCTAAGTGACTGTAACAAGAAATTCAATTTTGGCTTGACGGTGATGTTCAATTCTTATATGGAAAATTATCATTGAATGGAGTAGAGATATTTCGTATTATGTTATTATGCCTTTACAAGGCCTTATTGTAAAAAAAAAAAAAAAAAAAAAAAAAAAAAAAGTCTATTTTTACTTTTAATTAAATAAAAAAGTCATTAAAAATTTCACTAAAATTCCAACCTCATTCTTTTACCTGAAATAACATACCTCATAAAAAAAAGAAAAATATCAACATATAATTACCTAACTTTTATTACCATATGAGAGAGAGAGAGAGAGAGAGAGAGAGAGAGAGAGAGAGAGAGAGAGAGAGAGAGAGAGAGAGAGTTATTTTTCATATCGCTGCTTGCATATTTAAAAAAAAATTATCTTGCATTTTATGCTATTAAATGGAAATTAATTATATGCAGAACTCAATTATGCTTCAGAGCCTCATTTCACTGGTGATGTCTTTATAGAATGGGAATGACATGGACGTCGAATAGTTAGCAGGTTTATTTATAGTTTTACTATTCTTATTATCACTTTATCCCATTGGACCTCATTATAATAAAGTTGGAGTAATATAGAGTATACATCAATAGCATTTGTTAAAACTCGCAGTTCAGAGTAGTAAATCACATTTAATGCTAAAACTTACTTTTGCCGTAGATACTTCATTATGCCAGGCTGACACTTGCACGACTTTTTGCCACGAATTTGTTGTGGCAAGTCGTGACATTTTGTGGCACGAATGGGAAGATAAAAAAAAAAAAAAAATTACCTCAGAATCACAGCTCACCTGTCCACATTGACACGAACTGGCACGACGAGTTCATGACGAGTTCATGCATAGTTTTAGCATAGTTTGCACACTTCCCGCATCGTCCCGACGAGTTCACGAACAGTTCACACATAGTTCACGCTGCGTTCACGAAATTTAGTCGTGACCAAAATTTTGAACATTTCAAAATTCTCGTCACGACATGCCACGATGTTACGACAGGTTCACGACGAGTTCACTCTAGTTCACGACAAGTTCACGCCAGTTCACGACTCGAGTCGTGACAATGCGTGCCACAAATTCGTGCAAGTGTCAAGGTACCTTTACATATACGTAAAAAAAAAGGGCTCGGAATACTCTCCAATGAAGATGCATAAACATGATGATGATTAGCTCTGCAATACAGAGGTATACACATAGTAACCACGATGAAGTCAATGTACTTCATAGAAAAGAAGAGCATTACTGCTGTTCTGAAAGCACCACCCCAGCAACCACTTCGTCAGGTGTGGGAATACCTTAATCCATGTGTACGTCAAACAAGGTAACTGTTATTTCAGCTGACTCGTAATATGCTTGTCTTGGTGGTGGTGGTGGGTGTGTGTGTGTGTGTGTGTGTTCTTTTTTTTTTTTTTTTTACAAGTAAGGAAATTACTGAGCAGCAATTTCTGACTATGCCTTTTCGTATACAGAAGGATGTTCTTATCAACTTCCATGGCTCCGTCGATTTCATTTCTGCATTGCAACACGCGAATCATCAGAGGGTCTCATTCATCGGCGTTTGTCTTGAGTTCTTTTGTTGGTTTTGTTAGGTAGAGTAGGTGCTAAGACTAGGCAATAATCTTAGTAACCCATAATTGCCAACAGTTATATAAGCGGATGGACAACCCGCTGGGGTAACGAAAACTTTGGGTGTGGAGGAAATGCCCCCCTAAATCTCAGTCACTGGCAGTAGGGTAACAGATTGGGTTTAAGGCGATAGACAGGCTGTCTCTTGGGCTTCTATTCCTGATGACTGGCAATTAATCTTACTGGAATTATTGTGGACCGGCAGGAATCAGTTAAGACAGGCACTGTGCATCACAAGGAACTGGCTATCCTTTCATGAATCTAGCCATTGAATCCTCCATCGATGTAGTTAGTCAATGGAAAGAGAGGATTAAAGAATGGCCCACAGTTTCAGGAGTAGCAGGGTGCTTAGAATCTCACGGTTTGTAAATACTAAATAAAAATTTAAAATTGGAAATTAAAATGTTAGAACCCTGAATCAGATTGGGAAGTTATAGCAAAGGAAGAGTGAATTCAAAAAATATTGTGTGGATATCTTGGCCCTCACTGAAACACGTTGCAAGGAGATTGGTAAGGAAACCTTAGACCAAGGAAATATATATTTATATATATTTAGGAGAAATAAATAGTGTTGAAAGAGAGGGGGTGGGAATGATAATAATACCAACAACGAAAAAGGCATTAACTGAATGGAGAGCTATAAATAGTAGCTTGTTACTGAAAAGTTTAATTTCAAGCAGTACAATATGAGTATTGTAGTTTCCTATGCACCAAGAAATGATTTCCCTAAGAAAGGAAAGATGAATACTATGAAGAACTGCAAAGTGTAATAGATGAGATCCCAGAGGGAGATATGAAAGTTGCAATTAGTGACCTCAGTGCTAAAGATGGAAGGAATAATCATTGCATAGAGAATGTGATGGGTATTGAGGGTCTTGGTGAAGTTTCAAATAAAAATTGAGCACATTTTTCTACATTTTATGAATTTCTGTTCAACAAACAATCTTTTCAGTGGAGGTGATCTTTTCTAGGTCAAGGACATCCACAAATATACATGGACTTCACCATGTGGCAATTACAAAAATCAAATGGACCACATTGCCATTAATAAAGAGAAGGAGGATTCTTAGAAATGTAAAAAGCTCTAGCGGTACAGATATTGCTGGTGACCACAAGCTTCTCGTTGTCACACTGAAACTGAAAGCCCCCAACAGAAATGTAGACAGAATTCCTAGCTTTGATACAACTAAGCTTCTAAAAAATGACCAATGATACATTTTCAATTGAATGCAGGAATCGATCTGCCGTGTTAGAGACTTTAAAGAGACGAAGAGCACTCAATTTATGAAGAATGGTGTGATATTAAGAACATATATCAGTTGTTTGGTAGTGAAGTTTTGGGACACGCAGTTACAATGGATATCAAATGATACTTGGGATACTATAAAAAAGAGAAAGACAGAAATAAACTGTTGTAAGTTTTGAGGAAGTGATAAAAATTACAAGGTAGAGCATGCTTAGTATTCCAGTATTGATAGCGAGGTCAAAAGAAAAGCCAGGAATGACTGGAGAGAATATTTAGACAGGGAAGCATATGAGGCTGACAAAGCTATGAATTCAGGGAGTGGCTATGGTGTGAGAATCATTCACAGAATTGTTATTGAAATCACTTCGAGGACAAAGTAGAGGAGGTATATAACCATTAAACAGAGAGATGGGTTTGTTATAATAACCGAAGATGAAGAAATGCAACGTTGGATGAAACACTTCAGAAAAGTCATCAACAGCAGATATGAAGGGAATAATTTGATTGATATACTTGAACCTGAGGAAGACCTTGATGTGCCCATTAATGGATTCGGTGGGTTTGAAGTGGAACTTAATATAAAAACACCCAGGAGACAAAAAGCTTCTGGTTACAATGGAATACTGCTGAGATGATACTAGCTGAAACTGAAGTGATCTTCAGAATACTTACAAGATTATTTTGTAGGATGTGGCATGAAGTGACAAAACATGATGAGTAGAGTTGGGAGTGTTTTGGTAAAAATGGCAAAAAAAAAGACCTGACTTATTGCAATAATTACAGAGGCATCACACTTGAATCAGTTGTCATGGTATGTAAAGTATGCTAATTCTAAATATACTAGAGAGAAAAAATGATGAAAAGCTGAGATGAAGAAGTAGGACTTAGAAAAGGTAAAAGTTGTTTTGACCAAATTTTCTTTTTGAGACATGATGTAGAGCAATGCATAGAATATAGAAATCAACTTTCGATGGCATTTGTGGACTATAAAAAAAACCTTTGGTAGTGTGCATTGGACAATTCTGTGGAGAGTCATTCGTTATTATGAAACTCCTCTTAAATGTGTAAATTTGATTAAGTCTATTAATGAGCACAACAAGTGCAAAGTCAATGTTTGCGGAGTCCTATCAAATGAATTTCCAGTGAATAGCAGAGTACTACCAAGGGAATGTCATCACCTATCTTGTTTATCCTTCTTAAGATAGTAGGTAGTAGGTTGGCCAGGACACCAGCCACCCATTAAGACACTTCTCTCTGGCTACGGTTCACTTTCCCTTTGCCTACACATACACCGAATAGTCTAACCTATTCTTTACAGATTCTCCTCTGTCCTCATACACCTGACAACACCGAGATTACCAAACAATTCTTCTTCCCCCACGGAGTTAACTACTGCACTGTAAATGTTCAGTGGCTACTTTCCTCTTGGTAAGGGTAGAAGAGACTCTTTAGCTATGGTAAGCAGCTCTTCTAGGAGACGGACACTCCAAAATCAAACAATGGTTATTTAGTCTTAGGTAGAGCTATAGCCTCTGTACCATGGTCTTCCATTGTCTTAGGTTAGAGTTCTCTTGCTTGAAGGTACACATGGCCACACTATTCTATCTGATTTCTCTTCTTGTTTTGTTTAGTCTTCATAGTTTATATAGGAAATATTTATTTTAATGTTGTTACTGTTCTTAAGATATTTTATTTTTCCTTGTTTCCTTTCCTCACTAGGCTATTTTCCTTGTTGGGGCCTCTGCATTTCTAGCATCCTGCTTTTGCAACTAGGGTTGTAGCTTAGCAGGTAATAATAACAATAATAATAATAATAATAAAAATAATAATAATGATAATAATAATCATGGATTTCGTAATGCATAGAACAGTTGTAGATGGTGGAGAATGATTGGACTGGATAGGTAACGGGAAATTATGCTGATGACGTTGTCCTTATTAGTAAAACACCACAGGGTTTGCAATGCTTGCTTACCAGAATGCATGAAATGTCCAAGGAGGTTGCACTCAATATAAATAGAAGAAAGAGATGATGAGAATGGAATATGCAATGGAAGATGAAATATCATTGGAAGGAGAAAGACTAAGGAGCTAGAATCATTTAAGTATTTAAGTATATAGGAATTATGGTACCTAAACGGAGAATTTTTAGATCTAGAGTTTAATGAAAGATTGAAAAAACCAAATCAGAAAATGGCTAGATTAAATAAGATTTGGAAATTAAATCACTTGAGATTACATATAAAATCAGGGTATATATCAGTTTAGTGAGATCAGTATTACTGTATGGATAAGAGTCATGTTGTGAAAATGAAATAATCTCCAACAGATTTAGTTGATTTAAGTACAAAGCCCTCAAAAAATATTGTGAGTTAAATGGCTGGACAGGATCAGATATGAAACGATAAGATATTACTCAAGTGCCATATGTGGATATCATGGCAAGGGGTAGATGGAGATGGTTTGGGCATGTTCTTTGCATTCCCCAAGAGAGATTAATCCACCAAACATTTAACTGGCCTTCACAAGGCACTAGAAGCGTTGGAAGGTCCAGGCCTACATTGCTGAGACTATGAAGCGTGACGTAGCAGATAAATGGAGAAGTATTGAATTAAAAGCTCAATATACAAATGACTGACGAAATTTAACCGAGGCAAAATTCATCATCTCAGTCAGGTCTTCATCCATTATTGGATCTAAGTGCGCCTCGATTAGGTCATTTCATCGTCAGTAGTCATATCTGTGAAGACATCTACTCTGAACAATTTCACCAGCTTCGCTGCATTATCTACCGAGTGGTGGATTTTGGATGGAGAGAGTCATTCACAGTCGCTGAACACTTCTGGCCACTGTTTCTTCCAGCAAGCATCGAGTGTTTGTATCTCTCTCATT
>NC_090725.1:79045689-79053189 GCF_036898095.1 Palaemon carinicauda
ACGATTTCACAATTACAATTTCTTCTGATCATGTAGGCTTTAATTAATGAAGAAATTAATCACTATACTTTGCAAATACACTAATTGCGACAATATAAAGGTTTAATCATCTTAGTTTTTCCTTCATAGAAATCAGTACAGAATATCCCCCATCAAACAGCAAATATCCCCAAATCTAAGGATAAATTCCCATATCTGACAACACTGGTCTCAAGAGTTGCAAAGGAGTATCAACATGTTTTGCTATCGATTTTTTTTTTCCGTAAGTGCAATTATCAAACTGATATATATATGTATTTTACTTATTACCCCCCCTCAAAAAAAAAAAAAAAAAAAAAAAAAAAAACAGCAGTTACAGACAAAATAAGTTATTCAAATTCCACATACATGGAAAGTCATATATCGAGTATGTTTTTTGTTTTTTCCTTAAAGTTACCTTGAAACATTTGATGTTGTTACATTATTTATGAAGCGTTCTCTTATCACTTCATATTATTATAGCCTACACCCATGCATGAGATTAGTTAGAAATATTGAAATATAATTCCATAAAATACAGGGTTTAATTTTTAAAGCAATATTCTAATACAGAATTTACTGCTGTTATTCACTGTTAAATAATAATTTCTAAATATCTAATGCAGGACATAAAATTTGTTACTTCACTAACAGTAGATATGCAAATGAAGTATTATTTTCTTTCATTCCGACATTAACCCTTTTATCCCCAGGCTATTTGGAAATTTCCAACCCTTAACCCCCAGGGGTTAATTTTTTTCAAGCATATTTTGCAGTATATTTCTTTTTTAATTGCTCTAACAGCCTTAATTTTTGTCATAGGGAGGTCAGGTTGGTCTCATTCTCTTGTAAAATCCCTGAAGTTTCTCAAAAAAATATAAAAAATATGCAAAAAAAAAAAAAAAATTAAATAGCCGTTTTTTGCAAGAACGTACCGGTACGTCCAGGGGGGTAAAGGGATGAGTTTGTGAAACGTACCAATACCTCCTTTGGAGGTAAAAGGGTTAAAATATTTCAATTTTGCTAAAATTAATATAAATACCCTAAAATTTTACCTATCTAACCTCAATTAAATTATTCACCTCCACGAATCACAACGTATTTCGCAATGAGACAGTAGTACGGAAAGCTGATTTCATCAGGTAATCATGGGGGTAAGGAGGCTTTTCCACGGTCGGTAAAGAGGACTACAGTCCATTTCTTTAAGCGATGCATATTTGCACCGACTCGCGGCGGTGCCCTTTTAGCTCGGAAAAGTTTCGTGATCACTGATTGGTTAGAATTATCTTGTCCAACCAATCAGCGATCCGGAAGCTTTTCCGAGCTAAAAGGGCACCGCTGCGAGTCGGTGCAAATATGCATCGCTAAAAGAAATGGACTGTCTAACCAATCAGCGATCAGGAAACTTTTCCGAGCTAAAAGGGCACCGCCGCGAGTCGGTGCAAATATGCATCGCTAAAAGAAATGGACTGTCTAACCAATCAGCGATCAGGAAACTTTTCCGAGCTAAAAGGGCACCGCCGCGAGTCGGTGCAAATATGCATCGGTAAAAGAAATGGACTATAGGCGCCAGTGATGTCTGACATTCCTAATTGATCACCCGATCAAGTAATTAACAGACTCTTGCTACTCCACTTCGATATTTCGAAGATCACTGGAGTAGCAATCGTGTTGAGTAATTAGCACAACCAGACTCGCTCCATAAAAAAAAAAAAAAAAAAAAAAAAAAAAAAAAAAAAAAAAAAAAAAAACAGCCTCAAATATTGCAATGTAAATTTTCCAACTACCCGTTCATTCATCTATACAGAAGGTTCATTATTATCATTATTATCATTACTATCCAAGCTACAACCCTAGTTGGAAAAGCAAGATGCTATAAGCCCAGGGGACCAACAGGGAAAAATAGCCCAGTGAGGAAAGGAAATAAGGAAATAAATAAATGAAGAGAACAAATTAACAATAAATCATTCTAAAAAAGGCAACAACGTCAAAACAGATATGTCACATATAAACTATTAACGTCAAAAACAAATATGTCATATATAAACTATAAAAAAGACTCATGTCCGCCTGGTCAACAAAAAAGCATTTGCTCCAACTTTGAACTCTTGAAGTTCTACTGATTCAACTACCCAATTAGGAAGATCATTCCACAACTTGGTAACAGGTGGAATAAAACTCTTAGAGTACTGCGTAGTATTGAGCCTCATGATGGAGAAGGCCTGGCTATTAGAATTAACTGCTTGCCTAGTATAGGAGAACATGAACCCCACCTATACACACACACAATCCTTTATTCTTCCAGGATATTAAGACCATTTTTAATTTGATATAACAGACTATTCATCCAGTTTTCCCATCTTTTCCTCTGTTCCTTCGGACTAACACTTTTAAAATAATATACTTTTCACCAACATGTCATCCTACAATTTCCGTTAGTGCACAAGCAATCTAGAAAGTCTGGTGAATCCTTTCACCTATACTGTCTATTCAACCAATATTTCTACATATTTCCACATTTCGCAGCTATTCAGTTTTTATTTTGCTGTACATACTAAACAACTCTATTTACCTCAATAGCATATCTCCACTTCCTTTCATTTACTTTTCACCTTCACACATCACTTTTCATACTTTTCGACATTGGCTTAAAATGACAATCCAATTCTCTATAATCTTCTTCATACTTTAATTCTTCCATCACCCATCCTAATATTCACAGTACCACCATCCTTGTTTACATTTAGCGTTGTTATCTCCGTTCCCTTTTAATTATTTTTTTTTCCAGATTATAAAATTTGTATAAGTAGGTACTGTACATAGCCTGTATCACCCGAGGCATTAACCATTACTCATTACTAATGACTAGTTTGTTTATATAGGCAATGTTTACCTCTATATCTAATGGCATTCATCTGACTTGTGAATACTAAAAAAAAATTAGTTACTGTTCAGCTGCCCACGTTCTTTCGTATCTATCCTAAACATTTCTATTTCCAGTACCTGTATGACCAATTCAGTACATTTTACTCTGCACAAGAACGGTTAATCAGCAAAGGCAATGTCAGAATACATAATGGATACACTCACCACAGCATACAAAATGTTTAGTTGAAAGACTTTGGGGGAGCCTCGGTGTGTATATTTTCCTACTCTTCTCACCAAAATCATGTGATCATAACTAATTTTCTTTCCTTTGATCGCTCCAACGTTAAAAGGGAAATCAAATTACAAATAGAAGTGAGAAAGCTCACCTTACAGTGCTGATTTTCCTTCCCACCTCCAAATCATGTAACTATTACAAATTTTCTTTTCCTCGACCCCATTAATTTCAGTACACAGTAGTAACATATTGAGCATTAGTACCCATTGCTATACAGCATATTTAGACAACCACACTGCAACTCGCTCTCCCCCTCCCCCCGTCTCTCTCTCTCTCTCTCTCTCTCTCTCTCTCTCTCTCTCTCTCTCTCTATATATATATATCTCTCTCTCTCTCTCTCTCTCTCTCTCTCTCTCTCTCTCTCTCTCTCTCTTTATATATATATATATATATATATATATATATATATATATATATATATATATATACACACACATATATATATATATACTGTATATATATATATATATATATATATATATATATATACACACACATATATATATATACTGTATATATATATATATATATATATATATATATATATATATATATATATATATATATATATATATATATATCTCTCTCTCTCTCTCTCTCTCTCTCGTGTGTTTGACAATTCCTGAACTACCGATGTTAAGTCATTTAGAATGTATAACCTACAGCATAACCATTAAAACTGAGGAGAGTGCAGTTAATTAATAGCATAACCTACAAAGCGAGAGAGGTGGAAGAATTTCTAGCATGCATCCACAATAACCTCCTACGAAAACATAGATATTCCCACTGAGAAGTCTTTTAAGCTCTAGCTTAAAAAGGGTGCTGTATCTTCTACATTTGAACTTCTTACATTGTATCTGTACGTCTTACAATAACACCATCAACACACGCTTCTACAGTTACTAAACTAACCTTTTTCATGAGAGTACTAGCTTTACCATGAGTGAAATACAACTAGAATTTCATGACAGTACTAGCTTTACCATGAGTGAAATACAACTAGCATTTCATGACAGTATTAGCTTTACCATGAATGAAATACAACTAGAATTTCATGACAGTTCTAGCTTAACCATGAGTGAAATACAACTAGAATTTCATGACGGTGCTAGCTTTACCATGAGTGAAATACAACTAGAATTTCATGACGGTGCTAGCTTTACCATGAGTGAAATACAACTAGCATTTCATGACAGCACTAGCTTTACCATGAGTGAAATACAACTAGAATTTCATGACAGTTCTAGCTTTACCATGAGTGAAATACAACTAGAATTTCATGACGGTGCTAGCTTTACCATGAGTGAAATACAACTAGAATTTCATGACGGTGCTAGCTTTACCATGAGTGAAATACAACTAGCATTTCATGACAGCACTAGCTTTACCATGAGTGAAATGCAACTAAAATTTTCTGACAGTACTAGCTTTACCATGAGTGAAAAACAACTAGAATTTCATGACAGTACTAGCTTTACCATGAGTGAAATACAACTAGCATTTCATGACAGTACTAGCTTTACCATGAGTGAAATACAACTAGCATTTCATGACGGCACTAGCTTTACCATGAGTGAAATACAACTAGAATTTCATGACAGTTCTAGCTTTACCATGAGTGAAATACAACTAGAATTTCATGACGGTACTAGCTTTACCATGAGTGAAATACAACTAGCATTTCATGACGGCACTAGCTTTACCATGAGTGAAATACAACTAGAATTTCATGACGGTGCTAGCTTTACCATGAGTGAAATACAACTAGAATTTCATGACGGTGCTAGCTTTACCATGAGTGAAATACAACTAGCATTTCATGACAGCACTAGCTTTACCATGAGTGAAATGCAACTAAAATTTCCTGACAGTACTAGCTTTACCATGAGTGAAATACAACTAGAATTTCCTGACAGTACTAGCTTTACCATGAGTGAAATACAACTAGAATTTCATGACAGTACTAGCTTTACCATGAGTGAAATGCAACTAGAATTTCATGACAGTACTAGCTTTACCATGAGTGAAATACAACTAGAATTTCATGACAGCACTAGCTTCCCCATGAGTGAGATACAACTAGAATTTCATGACAGCACTAGCTTTACCATGAGTGAAATACAACTAGAATTTCATGACGGCACTAGCTTTACCATGAGTGAAATACAACTAGAATTTCATGACGGTACTAGCTTTACCATGAGTGAAATACAACTAGCATTTCATGACGGTACTAGCTTTACCATGAGTGAAATACAACTAGCATTTCATGACGGTACTAGCTTTACCATGAGTGAAACACAACTAGAATTTCATGACAGTACTAGCTTTACCATGAGTGAAATGCAACTAGAATTTCATGACAGTACTAGCTTTACCATGAGTGAAATACAACTAGAATTTCATGACAGTACTAGCTTCCCCATGAGTGAGATACAACTAGAATTTCATGACAGTAATAGCTTTACCATGAGTGAAATACAACTAGAATTTCATGAGAGTGCTAGCTTTACCATGAGTGAAATACAACTAGAATTTCATGAGAGTACTAGCTTTACCATGAGTGAAATACAACTAGAATTTCATGACAGTACTAGCTTTACCATGAGTGAAATACAACTAGAATTTCATGACACTGTCAATGCACATTTGTCAAGACCATATGAATGAATAGAATATAATAAATCTTTCACTTATCTTAACCTAAGCTAATCACAGAATAAACCAAGGACATAATATAACTTTTATGATTATATTATGTTAAATTCTTTGTAAACTCAGTAACCCCCCCCCCCATAAGGTTAAATTTCGAGCACATTTTGCTATATATTCTTTTTTCAAATTGCTCTAACAGCCTTAATTTTTGTCCTAGAGAAGTCAGGTTGGTCTCATTCTTTTGGAAAATGCCTGAAGTTCCTCATAATATTATCAAAAATATATAAAAACATGTAATTAACAGTGTTTTGCAAGAACGTACAGGTACGTCTTTTGGGGGTGAAAAGGACATATATTGGTTTAAAGGGGACCATGCAAAAATAGATCTCAAACTTTTGATTGGTACACCCTAAAGCCGTATTTAAATAATAGTCATAAAACCACATTTAAAATTTCTTTCTATTTTCACTATCATGATCTGCTCTCAATATTTCAAATAGGATGAAAACTATCACTTGTGATTAATAATACAACATTTCTTCTTTTCTTTGTTGTCCTTGCTCCATCAAACCGAATTCTCTAGACACTGTGGAGTTGTAAACACCAGCCTCTGGTTAATTCTGTTTGTTGTTATTATTATTATTATTATTATTATTATTATTATTATTATTATTATTATTATTATTATTATTATTATTAATATTATCCTTATTATCATTATTATTATTACTTGCTAAGCTACAACCCTAGTTGGAAAAGCGGGATGCTATAAGCCCAGGGGCTCCAACAGGGAAAATAGCTCAGTGAGGAAAGGAAACAAAGAAAAATAAAATATTCTAAGAAGAGCAAAAAGATTAAAATAAATATTTCCTATATAAACTATAAAAGCTTTAACAAACCTAGAGGAAGAGAAATTAGATAGAATAGTGTGCCTGAGTGTACCCTCAAGCAAGAGAACTCTAACTCAAAAGCCAATGGAAGACCGTGGTACAGAGGCTATGGCACTACCCAAGATTAGTGAGCAATGGTTTGATTTTGTGCAAAGATTTTGAGCTTCCATGATATAAAATTTCAAAAATAATTTTTCAAAACACAAAATCATATCAGGATTGAGCAATTGTGTGTCTATACACCTTTTTCACAAAACGCAATTTTCCATTCTATCTGACAAAAGTGTTATGGAATTCCAAGGACAACATATTTACTATACCAAAATTTTCGGTTACTGATTGACTGGTCATTACATACTTTTTTCCATAATTCCCTGGCCTTTCAGATAATGGAAGATATTCTTATGTAATTTTTGAGCAATTAATTTCCCTTTATTCAATGAAAATATCCAAAATATTTCCATAGCCTTTTGTATGTTAATTTTAAAAAAAAAAATGAATTTCACCAAATCCATTCATAAACCAAAAGCTATATTCAAAGATATCCCATAGATTTCATCCGAAATAAGGACTGCAAATTTTGGAAAAGCTTTGCCTTATGATAAATTCTAGTGTCATGGTCCTTTTAAATGTTGTAGCCCTTTAATCCTTCAATTAGCAGTCATGGTCGAATATCAAATTCAATTTCCTTTCTGCTGTTAAAATATGTCAATTACAATGCCTTAAATGGATGAAAATTCCGCTGTTCTTGTTATCATCGCACGAATATATACG
>NC_090725.1:79060661-79075661 GCF_036898095.1 Palaemon carinicauda
GATTCGATAATCATACAAAAAACAATGAACCAACTTCGTCTGGGTTCTTGGAACGAGACCTTCAATACTTTATTTGTTATGTGTCCTCAGTCAGGATGGCAACAATGCATAAAAGGTCCCGTGGTTGTTACCCACCCACGACTCCTCACTCGATTTATCAAGTCGACTAGAGTGCAAATGAACTTTCACGTTCTGGCCCCTCATTGGTATACCCTTGGGTTTTACTTTCTCTTAGCCCTTACTTTCTCTTAGCCCCTTTCTTTCTCCCCATTATTTTGTTTCTCCTTTCTTAATCAAATCTATTTTCCTTTCTTACTCATTACTACAGACCTTTAAGACTTAACCTTTTCAGGTGCATGCGTTTACTACATTCTTTCAATGTCTTCTTTCCTTTTCCTACACAGTCTTATTTCTTCCCCAATTTGCATTCCCTTTCTTTCTCCCATTATTTTGTTTCTCCTTTCTTAATTAAATCTATTTGCCTTTCTTACTCATTACTACAGACTTTTCAGGTACATGTTCTTACTACATTCTTTCAATGTCTTCTTTCCTTTTTCCTACACAGTCTTATTTCTTCCCCAATTTGCATTCCCTTTCTTTCTCCCCATATCTATTTCTCCTTTCTTAATTAAATCTATTTTCCTTTCTTACTCATTACTACAGAGCTTTATGACTTACCTTTTCAGATGCATGTGCTTACTACATTCTTTCAATGTCTTATTTCCTTTTTCCTACACAGTCTTATTTCTTCCCCAATTTGCATTCCCTTTCTTTCTCCCCATATTTTTTTTCTCCTTTCTTAATTAAATCTATTTTCCTTTCTTACTCATTACTACAGACCTTTATGACTTACCTTTTCAGGTGCATGTGCTTACTACATTCTTTCAATGTCTTCTTTCCTTTTCCTACACATTCTTATTTCTTTCTTCCCATATTTTTTTTTCTCCTTTCTTAATTAAATCTATTTTCCTTTCTTACTCATTACTACGGACCTTTATGACTTACCTTTTCAGGTGCATGTGCTTACTACATTCTTTCAATGTCTTCTTTCCTTTTTCCTACACAGTCTTATTTTTTTACCCAATTTGCATTGCCTACTAGTTATTCATCTCTATTCCTTCTTTACTTTATTCCGTCGACATTTTTTTAGAACCTTATCACAACTGCCTAAGCCTTTTTCCTAATTGAAAGTATTTAGCCAACTTCCGCCTTCTCTTACTTTTTCTATCGTTTTTTTTTTTCAATTATTTAACAACATACCTAATCATTAAACTTATTTTTTTTCCTCTTACCTATCTTCCCATTCTTAGTAAAACTTCTTTGTTACGCGTTACTGTTTTTCTACATTTCCATTTAATCTCATTTACTTTTCATTCTATGTACTTATTCCCGCTATTTTTCTGTAACCTCTTTGTAAACTTGCTTTGACCTTTCCTTCTCGTCCTACTTCACCCACTCAACCGTCCTTTTTTTTCTCTCATTTCTTCTTCAATAACATTTCCTACTTCCTGTAGAGGCCTACTGTATACTCGCTCCTCCCCCCACCCTTTCCCCCTTTGAAGGGGGATCATGAGTTTGTATTTCGTTCCGTTCGTGACTTGGCAATGTTTCTGACGCACGCCTCTTATATCAGTAATGGGAATATCAAGTAAAATAATACCATGGAGGGAAAACCCGCAATAAGACAATGGACGAAGCAGTAGATGCACGATGAAACTTACAACGGCAATACTATAGAAAATACTTTGTTGCATTTACAGGGTATTTAACCCTTTTACCCACAGGCTATTTGGAAATTTCGTACCCTTAACCCCCAGGGGGTTATTTTTTTCCCAGCGCATTTTGCAGTATATTTTCTTTAATTGCTCTAACAGCCTTAATTTTTGTCATAGAGAGGTCATGTTGGTCTCATTCTCTTGGAAAATGCCTGAATTTTCTCAAAAAAATATAAGAAAATATGAAAAAAAAAAGTTTTATAGCATTTTTTTGCAAGGACGTACCGGTACGTCCATGGGGGTAAAGGGATGGCTTTTGTGAAACATACCATTACGTCCTTTGGGGGTAAAAGGGTTAAAGATACAGTCCCTCTTTGTAATCTAAAATTGTGAGACGGAATCAGGATACATTTCAAAATATTTCAATCACAACCTCAATTAAAATAGTTATTTTACAACGGTAAGAAACGTATTACAACCATACAACAATTTTCTACCGGAGCGTGAACTTGATAGTAGCTATGAAAGTAATCAACAGTGGTGAACGATTTATAGCAGCCGTAGGCGTTTCAATAAACCTATACTGTATTCATTTCCATTACTGACTACCTGTGGGCGAATCAATTTTGGTGTCAGCACATTTTCATCTCTAATACAAATCAAACTATTTTACGGATGAGATGTCAAATTACATTATTTCACTATTTTATTCATTACCATATCTAACATTTTAATTACGTCCTCTTGTTATGTGGATGCAATGTAATGTCAAAGTTAGCTGTTGAAACTCTTTTCTTTACCCCCATCATGGATCTATCGAGATTTCAATTTCAAAGTTGTATCTTGGAAATAGTGGATGGTATTCAAATTCAAAATGGAGTTTTTATGATAAAACAAAGTTTTATGAATACTTACCTGGCAGTTATATATATATAGCTATAGCCTCTGACTTTCTGCAGAATTTTTCAAAAATCGCGGCAACCGCCTTGTGGTGGTGGTGCGGTTAGGTGGTTAACAACCCTTTTCTGTTCTTCAGATCATCTATGCCCGACCTGTCTCCTGAGGGGAGGTGGGTGGGCCTCAAAATATATATATATATATATAACTGCCCGGTAAATATTCATAAAACTTTGTTTTATCCTAAAAACTCCATTTTTATGAATAGAACTTACCTGGCAGTTATATATATATATATATATATATATATATATATATATATATATATATATATATATATATATATATATATATATATATATATATATATATATATATATATATATATATATATATATATATATATATATATATATATATATATATATATATATAGCTGATTCACACATTTGGAGGAGGGTGACAGACAGTAAACATCGTTGGGGAAATAACAAAAAGTTGGAAGAGAAAAAACACCTTGATTCCTTACCTGCTAAGGTAGCTGACTTCAAAGGTTCCTGCCTATTGAGTCGCTTTCCCTTAGGAGTGTCAGCCAGGAGTGGACGTGTCATGCTGAAACAACTCAATCGAGTCTGTCAACGGGGTGAGACCAACAATTTGACTAGACTTCAGAGCTACCTTCAATCCTTATATTAAAAACTGCAACCTTACTAAAACTAACCCCCTAACCTTGCAGAATAGTTATAAACTAACTATCTAGACTGAGGGAACTGTACCACAAGTCGACATCCTCAGACAACCATAAAAAACACCAACCCACACACAGGTATACAAAAACTAAGGTTGAGGGGAAGTAGTAACTCCTTTGCCAAATACAGAAGCCGTAGCTACGTATGAGCCCAAGGTATAGCATTTCTCATAATCCACTCTCACCTCTCTGAGGTAATGAGAGGCGAACACAGAGTTGCTTCTCCAGAACGTTGCATTCATAATTTGCCTGACTGACATGTTCTTACGATATGTCAGCGAAGTAGGAATGGCTCTCACTTTGTGAGCCCGCACTTTTAAAAGGCCGAAGTGCTCTTCCTCACACAAGAGGTGCGCTTCCATTATAGCTTCCCTCAGGAAAAAAGACAAAGCGTTCTTTGAAAGAGGTTTTTGCGGATCTTTCACTGAGCACCATAAGGAGCTAGATGAGCGCCTCACATTCTTATTGTGAGACAAGTAAGCTTTAAGAGCTCTAACTGGACAGAGGAGCCTCTCCTGCTCGTGACCCACTAGATTAGTGAGGTTAGGGACCTCAAAAGACCTTGGTCAGGGCTTTGAAGGGTTCTCGTTCTTGGCGAGGAAGTCCATCCTTAAAGCACAAACCGCTCCATTCTGATTGAAGCCCACTTGTTTTTCCTATCGCATGAACCTCACTGACCCTTTTAGCTGTGGCTAGGGCCATCAGGAAGAGGGTTTTCTTCGTTACATCTCTAAGAGAAGCTTGTGAGATGGGTTCGAACTTCTTGGTACAGAGAAACTTCAGAACCACATCCAGGTTTCAAGAAGGGGGCTTTAACTGAACCTGTTTAGTTGTCTCAAAAGACTTCACGAGGTCTTGCAAGTCCTTATTTTGAGACAAATCTAAGCCTCTATGCTTACAGACCGTCGAGAGCATACTTCCATACCCTTTGATCGTGGAAACTGCTAGCTTAGCATCCTGTCTGAGGTATAACAAAATATCCACAATCTGGCTCACAGAGTTAATGGATGAGGAAACTTTGTGCTGCCTACACCAAGCTCTAAAATTCTCCCACTTAGAATGGTAGACTCTCTGTGAAGAGACCCTCCTCGCTCTGGCGATAGCTTTTGCAGCTTGCGCCGAAAATCCTCTTGCTCTGACAAGCTTCTCGATACTTTGAAGGCAGTCAGTTTGAGAGCGAGGGGGTTTTGATGATACCTCTCGAAGTGGGGTTGTTTGAGAAGCTTTGGACTTGCAGGAAGGCTTCTTGGGAAGTCCATCAACATGTCTACCACTTCCGTGAACCCTTCTCTCGTTGGCCAGAATGGAGCTACTAGGATCATTCGTCCCGAATCGAGGAGAGCGAATTTCCCGACGACCAGATTGATGATCTTGAACGGGGGAAAGGCATATGTGTCCATCCCCATCCAATCCATCAAAAAGGCGTCCACCGCTATTGCCTCCTTGTCCAGAACTAGGGAGCAATAGTTGGGGATCCTCTTGTTCTGGTTGGAGGCGAAAAGATCTATTAAGGGTCTACCCCACAGCTTCCAGAGACTGACAGACCTGCTGGTTGAGGGTTCATTCTGTGGGAAGAACCTGCCCTTTCCTGCTGAACATGTTTGCCCTCACATTCCGCTGTCCCTGTACGAATCTCGTCTGCAGTTCTACCTTGTTCTCCTTCGACCATAGAAGGAGCTCCCTTGCGG
This sequence comes from Palaemon carinicauda, assembly GCF_036898095.1. Taxonomy (NCBI): domain Eukaryota; kingdom Metazoa; phylum Arthropoda; class Malacostraca; order Decapoda; family Palaemonidae; genus Palaemon; species Palaemon carinicauda. The sequence goes on from NC_090725.1 coordinate 79,065,710, forward strand.
TTTCGAACAGAGAGAGAGCGAGTCCCCCCTTGCTTCTTGATGTACGCTAGAGCTGTGGTGTTGTCCGAGTTGACCTCCACAATCTTTCTTTGAAGGCCTTTAGCCCTAACAGAATGGTCATCAACTCCTCCTTGTTGATGTGCCATCCTAACTGACTTTTTCCAAGAGCCTGAGACCTCCTTGCTTCCTAGTGTTGCTCCCCAACCTGACTCTGATGCATCTGAGAACAACACTAGGTCTGGGTTCTTCTTGTACAGGGAGATCCCTTTCACTAACAAAGATGGATCTAGCCACCACATCAGATGATCCTTGACCTCTGCTGGAATAGGGAAGGAAAAGGAGTCTTCCTGTGTCTTCCTGTTCCACACCTTTGATAGGAAGTGTTGAAGAGGTCTTAGGTGGAGTCTCCCCAGGGAGACAAACTCTTCGAGTGAGGAGAGAGTTCCCAGTAAACTCATCCACTCCTTCGCTGAGCACTTCTGTTTGTTCACGAATCTTCGGACCTTCTCGAGGCACTTGGTCTCCCTTTCCTGGGAGGGAGAAGCCCGAAAAAGAACTGAATTCAGAACTATCCCCAAATAGAGAATAGTCTGATTCGGCTCGGTCTGAGATTTCTCCCTGTTGATGACCAGATTCAGTTCTTGAGCCATCATGAATGTTTTTTGTAGGTCCTCCAGACATTTTTCTTTCGATCGTGAACGTATCAACCAATCATCCAGATAAAAGGATACCCATATCCCCTCTTGATGCAACCAGCCTGCCACGTTCGCCATTATCCTGGTGAAGACTTGAGGATCTGTGCTGAGACCGAAGCAAAGTGCCCTGAAATGGAAGCACTTGCCCTGGATCACAAATCTCAGGTACTTCCTCGAAGCCGGATGGATGGTGATGTGAAAATAAGCGTCCTGCAAATCGAAAGACACCATCCAGTCCCCTGGTCGTACTGCTGCAAGCACAGACCGAGTCGTCTCCATGTAGAACTTCGTCTTCTCCACGAAGACGTTCAGAGAGCTGACATCCAGGACGGGCCTCCATCCACCCGAGTTCTTGGGTACCAGAAACAGGCGATTGTAAAAGCCTGGGGAGGAGAGGTCCAGAACTTGTTCTATCGCTTCCTTGTCCAGCATCTGGTCGACCAGATCTAGAAGAGCCTTCCGTTTCTTCGCATCTGCATACTGCGCTACTAAGGCTAGAGGTGTATCTGAAAGAGGAGGCTTCTTCAAAACGGGGATCTTGTATCCTTCCTTGATGACTGGGAGGGACCATGTGCCCACCCCTCTTCTCTTCCGAGACTGCCAAAAACGTGACAGTCTTGCTCCTATTGTTGTCTGGATGACTTGCACTTCATTTCTTGGAGCGTGATCTAAATGAACCTTTGTTCGTCCTTGCTCCTGACTCCTGTCTTCTTCCTCTAAAGTCAGATCTTAAAGGTGCCCTGCCTCGAAAGGGCTTTTGGAATTTCCTCTCCTCCCTCTTCAAAGACGAAGGAGGTACTGTCAAGGGCTTCCGAGCTGACCGCGATAAGAGGTCTTGGGTAGCCTTTTGTGCAAGAGAAAGCGTAATATCTCTGACAAGGGCCTCAGGAAAGAGATGTTGCGATAGGGGGGGGCGTAAAGGAGCTCAGACTTCTGCGCAACAGTCACAGATCTCGAAGCAAAGGAGCATACCAAGGCCCTCTTCTTCAAGACTCCTGCTGAAAAAAGCGAAGTCAACTCATTAGCTCTATCCCCAAGAGCCTTATCCATACAAGACATGATACTCGTTAGATCTTGTGTTCCTTCCATTTTCTCAGTCTTCCTGGCTAGAGTCCATAGAGACCAGTTCAAAAAGCTAAAAACCTTAAAGGCTCTAAAAATCCCTTTGACAAGGTGATCAAGTTCCGACATCGACCACATAACTTTGGCCGAGTTGAGTGCATGCCTTCTGGCAGAGTCCACAATGCCAGAGAAGTCACCCTGGGAGGAGGCAGACACTCCCAGACCCAGAGGCTCCCCAGTCTCATACCACATGCCAGCTTTCGAAGCAAGAGAAGGTGGAAAAGAGAAGGTGGTCTTAACTGCTTGTCTCCATTCTTTCATCCAATCTTCTATTTTAGCGAGAGCCTTCTTCGCAGAAATAGAGTGTTTCATCTTGATGAAGGCCGACTGTTTCTTGGCCTTCTTCCAACTAAATTGAGATTGAGGAGAACGAGGAGCAGAAGGTTGAAACTCCTCCCCATACAGTTCAAGGAGGGAGCGAGAGAGAACCTTCTAGTCGCCAGCAGCGTCAGCAGGTTTGTCTTCGTCTTCTGAGACATCATCAAGATCCTGTTCCACCTCTACTACATCCTTCGTTCGGGAAGAAGGCTCCCTTGAATCCGAAATAGGAAAATCGTAGGATTCGTCCTGTAGGAGAGGGCTGCAAGCAGCCTGACCCTGAGACCCGCTTGCGTCCTGCCGCCGAGCGTAGGTGTCGTCCTGGCGCCGGGAGTCGGAAGCGTCCTGGCGCCGAGCGCTAGAAGAGTCCTTGAGGCGGGAGGAGGAAGCGTCCTGGCGGTGAGAGAAGGAGGCATCCTTACGCCAAGAACTGCCATCGTCCTGGCGCCGAGAAGCGGTATCGTCCTGAAGAAGCAGGCTGGGATCATCCTGGCGGCGAGAGAGAGAGGCGGAAATGTCCTGGCATCGAGAGCGAGAGGCGTAAGAGTCCTGGCGTCGAGAGTGAGAGCTGTAATCGTTCTGGCGACGAGAAGAACCATCGTCCTGGAGAAGCAGGCTGGCATCGTCCTGGAGTCGAGAGAGAGAGGCGGAATCGTCCTGGCGCCGAGAGCGAGAGGCGGAATCGTCCTGGCGCCGAGCAGAAGAGGAAGCAGTGCGGTGTCGTGTCTTTGACGAAGCGCGCAAAGGTTCCTTAGGCAAGGAACTCCGTTCACTCTTAGAAGCTGACTTCTTGACGGGTAACGAGTCGTCTTTATGTCTGTCGGACTGGGCGTGAGGGTGGCTAAAAGCTTGTACTAACGATAAAAGCTGCTCCTGCATAACTGACATGAACGACTTAGCGACTTCTGCTGGATCCTGCGGTTCCGAAGGAGACGGATGTCGAATAACAATGGTGGAAGGAGAAGGATCTTCTGCTGCTCTATCCAGACTTCCAGCTCTTGATTTCGTCCTCTTCATAGGCACAGAATCCAAATCGTCCTCCGAAGGACAAGGTTCATGGCTACTAGAACCCGGAGAGTGAGAACGAGACTGTTCTCGGTTCCACCTCCACTTCGTCGGTCTCGAAGCCTCATACTTCCATTTGCCTCTGGGAGAGGGATTCGGGGAAGAGACCATCACATCCGACACACCTTTTCCGTGGCGGTCAAGAGCAGCCTGGGAATTTGCAACAGGACTGCCCGAGGCGACGCCCGACCGAGGGTACATACCTCTCACCCCCTTTCGGTCGTCGACGTACCTTCTCCCTTGGTCCTGGGAGCTTGGTAGAGATCTAGACCTAGGGTAATGACAGGATCGGTCAGTCGCCATCTCCACTGCACTTTCACAAGCTCTAACTTCACTTTCACTTGGCTTACCTTTAAAGGCCGCAAGTTGATCTTTAATGGCCTTCAACTCGGCAGCCATCCTGGCGTACCGAGGATCATCCGCAGATATGGAACCTATAGAAGGGGCAGGATCAACTTCCAAAGAGGAATTAATTAAAGGTTCAATAGATAAATCAAGGCTAGGTTTGCTAGCAGACTTAGATTTAGATCTAGAAGCTCTCCTTACTCTATCAAGCTCTAATTTGCGGACATAGCGCTTCATAGCTAACTAATCCTTCTCATTCAAAACCTCACATTCCTTGCACCTATTATTCAGTGCACACTCAAAACCCCTGCAACCCAAACACACAGTGTGAGGGTCTTCCGACACTTTCGGTAACCTCACCTTGCATTCCTCATTCGCACACACACGCGAAAATGAAGCTTATCACTCATATTAATCAAAAGCAAAAATCACAGAATAAACAAAACACGATTGCCAAATCCCCAAATCAATGTACTTCACCAAAAAGAAGACTGGTATAGCGACACAGGGAAAGCGAAAAGAAAATCTCTAATGCCGGACCAACGTATTGTCGATCCGGCCGGCAGAAATGATCTGAAGAACAGAAAACGGGAATGATTCCAAGTACCACCCTATAAGGGTTGTTAACCACCTAACCGCACAACCACCACATAGCGGTTGCCGCAATTTTTGAAAAATTCTGCCGAAAGTCAGAGGCTATAGCTATACTGTATATATATATATATATATATATATATATATATATATATATATATATATATATATATATATGTATATATATATATATATATATATATATATATATATATATATATATATATATATAACTGCCAGGTAAGTTCTATTCATAAAATTCCAAAGATAATAACAAGAACAATAAATTATACATGGAAAGAATAAAAGATAAATTATAGAAAAAATACCCGATTCACAAAAATAACACAACCGACGATACATATTACTGGGAGTTGTGATAATGTATGAATACATGAATTTGGGGTTGTAACAACAGTTGTAGTAATGAAACAAGAAGAGCTGCATTTGCACTAACAGTAAATGAGGTTTCAAGGTTTAGGTTTAATAATAATGTGTTAAAATTGATAGACTACATTCCGGATTAAGAAACAAAACGGTCATATTTTGCTTGTAAAAAAAACAGGATGTGAAATATCATTAAAGAATTATTATTATTATTATTATTATTATTATTATTATCAATAATAATAATAATAATTTAGGGACTTGTCATTAATTTAGTCAAAAACAGCAATAACGTCACGAGCAGTCATATGATCTGCATGACCAATATCAATGGATTTCTGTAAAACTCTGGAAATTGTAAGCAGAACATCACAAGAACTAAGACTCTTCAAAGGCAAAACTGCGAACTTGCACAGATGACTACTTTCAGGATGATACAGATGTTTTGTTATTACCTACTCCATTACCTAAAAACATTACACATTTTCTAACAAATGCAATGATATTCTTTAACTAACGTTTGTAGGAAAAAATAATGGGAGTAAAAACAGAAGCCGCAATAACATGTCAGAAGAATAAATATTGGGTTTGCAAGGGTAAGTGGCTGCATTTGTAATAGTCATAAGTTAGTTTCAAACGCAAAACAAGTTATAATTATAACTGACCATACAAAGAATAAAAATAAGCATATTGATTGACTGTGATTGCCTATTGCAAACCTCCCTCCTAGCAGTCTGTTGGACGAGGATTCAAGACACGCTCAAGATCGATAGTTTCTTATAATGTTTGCAACCTAACCATCCTTGTGAGCTAGTGATAGGGGGGGGGAGGCTTGGGAAACTTATAAGTTTACATGCTTTGTTATCAGCAGCCATTGGATAGCACTCCTTGGTCCTAGGTTGATGGATAGGGCACTTGGGCACTGATCATATGTGTACATGGTATGTCTCTAGGACATTATCTTATTTCTTGCCTCAGCCATTCATGAGGGACCTTCAACCTGCTTTACTTCTAAGCCAATTGTATTCCTTGCCAAAACAGCTATTGTAATCCCTCTTCCTAAAGCTCCTACTGCAAGACCTCTCGCTGAAGCATGTTAATTAGGAACAGTGGTAGTTTAAATTATAAAGCAACAATCTTAACCTTTATATTTTCCCTTTGCAACCTTGAACTGATCTATGAACTTAATTCGACGTTAAGGCACACCCTTTGCTCAACAGTAAGTTCGGCAACAAATATACAAGAATTTGTCTTTTTCAGATAGATTAAGCGCTTAATTTATGTACCAGTTTTCCATCGGGTGAACTGACTTTAAAGAATATGATCTTGGAGGAGAGATACAGAGCCAAGGATTTATAATCGGAAGTAATTTTTAGGTAAATTAGTATATGTTGGAAAATTATCATATATAGAATAATTAAAATCAGGAATACATAGGGATGATAATAAAAATAATTTTGTTTGGATTGTAGAGCAACTATAGTTAGTTTTAAGTTTTAACTGTAGTTAAAATTTTTTGAGATTCACAACAATAGTGGGTGTAGTCCAAGTAATAATGCTGAATATAGTTATTTGGTAACGTAACATTGGGCAAAATTTCAGCTTTAAATAGCAACGGCACAAAGATATAATAACAAAGGGGGAAATTATAACTTTACTAACACTGAAGAGGGGGAAAGTTTACGATGGTAAACTTCCCTAGAGTTTCCAGTGTTAATCCGTTGTAGGGTAACTGAAGCGGTAAATATATCGTACAGAAACACAGAAACGCCAAACAGATTTTACTACTTTACCAATATCTCAAGCACACACCAATTGCTTTATCCAAGACTGTATAGAAACTTTGATTCCGTGATTCTGACAACTTTGCAAAATTCCTCAATAACTGCAGACTTTAGAAATTAACACACTTAACCCTTTTACCCTCAATGGACGTACTGGTACGTTACAAAAAACTCATCCCTTTACCACCATGGACGTACTGGTACGTCCTTGCAAAAAAACTGTTACTTTTACTTTTCCATATTTTTCATAACTTTTTGAGAAACTTCAGGCATTTTCCAAAAGAATGAGACCAACCTGACCTCTTTATGGCGAAAATTGAGGCTGTTAGAGCAATTTAAAAAATATACATTGCAAAATGTGCTCGAAAAAAAAAACTCTTGGGGATTAAGGGTTGGACAGTTCCAAATAACCTGAGGGTAAAAGGGTTAAAAGTAATATATACTTAATAATATGTGCAAGATAAATTCAGACTAAAAAGTCGCTATTAGTGATAGATTCATACATTGTACACAGAGTTTAAATCGTATTCCTCATTTCCGGGGGATATCATCCTAACAAAATAAACTCTACCAGTTGTGAAAAGAAATTGTACCATGGAAATTTCTTCCAAATAATTTGGAAAGGTTTTAAACACTAAAATATTTAGTGGCGAGTATGCCATGAATAGGATACTATGGTTATAATTTTACATTTACCTAAACAATTAGGAATGTTTGGAACCAAAGTAATAATGAGCCAAAAATTATTTAAAAAGATCAAAGACAGAAATATATCTATATATCTATATATATATATATATATATATATATATATATATATATATATATATATATATATATATATATATATAATATACACACACATATATATATATTTATTTATATATATATATATATATATATATATATATATATATGTATGTATATATATATACATATATATACACACATATATATATGTATATATACACATATATATAAATATACATATATACATATATACATATATATATATATATATATATATATATATATATATATATATATATATATATATATATATATACATATACACACATATATACACACATATAGATATAGAACTATTTTCTGATACTATTGGTTATAATAATAACGAATATAAAAGTAGCCTCACTTCAATAAAGTATGCTCTCGTGACGATAAGCCCATTCATGTATAAACACCGATTTACATGATTACGCAAATCTAGCTTTAGTTTCGTTGAGGCGTGTTATATGATATAAAATCCCAAATAAAAATTCAAAATAGCTTTCAAAGAGAGGGTACTCAACTCAAAGGTTCAATGGTTATTTCTGAATCCCACGCAGAATTCATTCATTTACGTATTACAGATTCATGAAAACAATTCGTTAGGATTATGACGTTGGCAACAATAACAATGAAATATTTGATGAATTTTGGCAAATATGTTATCTGTGGTGGATAATGTGGGAGGGTGGGCTGTTGCACCCTAGCAGTACCAGCTGAACTCGGTTGAGTCCCTGGTTAGGCTGGGAGGAACGTAGAGAGTAGAGGTCCCCTTTTTGGTTTTGCTTCATTTGTTGATGTCGGCTAACCCCCAAAATTGGGGGAAGTGCCTTGGTATATGTATGTATGTATGTATGTTATCAGTAACATTGAGGATGTCACTAAGTTGGATAACAAAAATGAAAGATGAGGTTACCAGTCTGAATTATACACATGTGACGGGCCGAGAGAAGGTTGTGACTCAAAGGCAAGTTGAAAACAACTGAGTGAATTTATTATAGAACACTCTCCTTTATATACAAAAGTTCAAGGCAACAAGAATTTTCATGTTAAAAAAAAACAGACAATGTTACAGAGGAGAAACAAGACATATTATTTTAGGTTCTTTTTAGTGCGAGGGGAGAGCGAAGATACAAGCACAAAATGAACTATGTACGATCGTGTGACACACGGTTGGTACACACAAGTGGCTACAGTAAGGACCTAAGAAATTCAAACTGAAAGCCGACCAATGGAGTAGACAGTTATGGACATTAAAAAATAATAGTAGCAAACATAAAGGCCAACTAAAAATTTTCTTTGTAGAAAATATAACTACGTAGAACCAAGGGGGAATCAACCCAAAGACAATAGGTTTTGGTCGGCCAGGGAATCGAACCTTGCCCAAGAAACTTAGGTTTCATTGACTTAGCCCTCCGCCATAAAGAGAGATCTTTGTGGCTGAGTGACAAGTCAATGGAACCTCAGTTTCTTGGGCCCGTGTCCGATTACCCGGCCGACCAGTTGATCGCCTTTGGGTCTCTTATCGCGAGGTAGAGATAATCCAGATATAAGAACGAATGTAATATATGGTTTATATAAATATGAAACACACGTCTAAATGTACAAAATTTATAATATAGCGCAATTTATAACCAAGCGCACTCACAATAATTGACACAAGCTTAATATCCAAGATCTTTTATGACCCAAGAAAAACCATAGGTCCAGGACTACTTGCTTTTTGGTGCAATGATGAAATGAAAGTGTCAGAAACAAATTAACACTTAATATACACTAGATTTATGAGATAAATATACTTGAAAATCCTACAATTAGAATAATCAATGAAAATAAAATATAGTAAAAACAAACGTTCCTAGATTAAAATGCACCACATGAATGCCTTAAAATATGATTATATGACTCGGAGATATTTAAAGTTAGAAGCGAGTTCTCAGGTTTGATGTTAGAAGGAAAGATATACCCATTAAACCAAATCATCTGTGAACATCACGTCGCGTGTCGGGAGTGTGACGGGCCGAGAGAAGGTTGTGACTCAAAGACAGGATGAAAGTAACTGAGTAATTTATTATAGAACACTCTCCTTTATATACAAAACCTCAAGGCAACAGGAAATTTCATGTTCGAAAAACAGACAATGTTACAGAGGAAAAACGCAGACATGTTTATTCTGGTTCTTTTTAGTGCGAGGGAAGAGCGAAGATACAAGCATAATATGTACAAAATGAATCATGTACGATCGTGTGACACACGGTTGGTACAGGAGGAAGAACAAACTCGTCACGGAATATCAAGTGATATCCGAGGTCAGAAGTCACTAAATGTACTTTTTGGTATTACCTTCACACGCAGGTAATCACAGATTCGTTTAACCACTTATTGCAGAAGGATAGCTTATCTTCCGTTGGAGATGGACTTCATACCTTTCCATTTCCGCCAATTATTCATTCTAGACCTCGAGGATCAAAGTCTCCGCCCCATGGGAAAGGAAGCAAAGAAACTACAGTAGATATATGTGTGAGGGATTAGAGCAGTGGTTCCCAACCTTTTTTCTGTCATTTCCCCCCTGCACCCAGTTCAACCATCCAGATTTCCCCCTTCATGCCCCGCCCAGCCCTCATGCCCACTCGCCTGCCTCCGAAATGGGCATGATATTCCAATTCTCCCCTTGAATATCATATCAGTGAGAACTGATATGATCATATCACAATTGAATGGCTAACAACAAATTGCCGCACGTACTATGAGAACTTTTTCCGCTTGTGTTAGTTAGTAGGTAGTGTAATTATTTCCCCCCGGGAAGCTTCAAATTTCCCCTAGATTGGGAACCACTGGATTAGAGAGTTAAAC
>NC_090725.1:79080661-79088161 GCF_036898095.1 Palaemon carinicauda
CCTCTCCCGAGACTCCTCTCAAAGGTCCAAGGTACATGCAGCAAAGCCTCTCCTGAGACTCCTCTCAAAGATCTATGGTACATGCAGCAAAGCCTCTCCTGAGACTCCTCTCAAAAGGTCCAAGGTACATGCAGCAAAGCCTCTCCTGAGACTCCTCTCAAAAGGTCCCAGGTACATGCAGCAAAGCCTCTCCTGAGACTCCTCTCAAAAGGTCCGAGGTATATGCAGTAAAGCCTCTCCTGGGACTCCTCTCAAAAGGTCCAAGGTACATGCAGCAAAGCCTCTCCTGAGACTCCTCTCAAAAGGTCCGAGGTATATGCAGTAAAGCCTCTCCTGGGACTCCTCTCAAAAGGTCCAAGGTACATGCAGCAAAGCCTCTCCTGAGACTCCTCTCAAAAGGTCCCAGGTACATGCAGCAAAGCCTCTCCTGAGACTCCTCTCAAAAGGTCCCAGGTACATGCAGCAAAGCCTCTCCCGAGACTCCTCTCAAAAGGTCCAAGGTACATGCAGCAAAGCCTCTCCTGAGACTCCTCTCAAAGGTCCCAGGTACATGCAGCAAAGCCTCTCCCGAGACTCCTCTCAAAAGGTCCAAGGTACATGCAGCAAAGCCTCTCCTGAGACTCCTCTCAAAGGTCCCAGGTACATGCAGCAAAGCCTCTCCCGAGACTCCTCTCAAAAGGTCCCAGGTACATGCAGCAAAGCCTCTCCTGAGACTCCTCTCAAAGGTCCCAGGTACATGCAGCAAAGCCTCTCCCGAGACTCCTCTCAAAAGCTCCAAGGTACATGCAGCAAAGCCTCTCCTGAGACTCCTCTCAAAGGTCCAAGGTACATGAAGCACAGCCTCTCCTGACACTCCTCTCAAAAGGTCCAAGGTACATGCAGCAAAGCCTCTCCTGAGACTCCTCTCAAAAGGTCCAAGGTATATGCAGCAAAGCCTCTCCCGAGACTCCTCTCAAAGGTCCAAGGTACATGCAGCAAAGGCTCTCCCGAGACTCCTCTCAAAGGTCCAAGGTACATGCAGCAAAGCCTCTCCTGAGACTCCTCTCAAAAGGTCCAAGGTACAGGCAGCAAAGCCTCTCCTGAGACTCCTCTCAAAAGGTCCAAGGTACAGGCAGCAAAGCCTCTCCTGAGACTCCTCTCAAAGGTCCAAGGTACATGAAGCACAGCCTCTCCTGACACTCCTCTCAAAAGGTCCAAGGTACATGCAGCAAAGCCTCTCCTGAGACTCCTCTCAAAAGGTCCAAGGTATATGCAGCAAAGCCTCTCCCGAGACTCCTCTCAAAGGTCCAAGGTACATGCAGCAAAGCCTCTCCTGAGACTCCTCTCAAAGGTCCAAGGTACATGAAGCACAGCCTCTCCTGACACTCCTCTCAAAAGGTCCAAGGTACATGCAGCAAAGCCTCTCCTGAGACTCCTCTCAAAAGGTCCAAGGTATATGCAGCAAAGCCTCTCCCGAGACTCCTCTCAAAGGTCCAAGGTACATGCAGCAAAGCCTCTCCTGAGACTCCTCTCAAAGGTCCAAGGTACATGAAGCACAGCCTCTCCTGACACTCCTCTCAAAAGGTCCAAGGTACATGCAGCAAAGCCTCTCCTGAGACTCCTCTCAAAAGGTCCAAGGTATATGCAGCAAAGCCTCTCCCGAGACTCCTCTCAAAGGTCCAAGGTACATGCAGCAAAGGCTCTCCCGAGACTCCTCTCAAAGGTCCAAGGTACATGCAGCAAAGCCTCTCCTGAGACTCCTCTCAAAAGGTCCAAGGTACAGGAAGCAAAGCCTCTCCTGAGACTCCTCTCAAAAGGTCCAAGGTACATGCAGCAAAGCCTCTCCTGAGACTCCTCTCAAAGGTCCAAGGTACATGAACCACAGCCTCTCCTGACACTCCTCTCAAAAGGTCCAAGGTACATGCAGCAAAGCCTCTCCCGACACTCCTCTCAAAAGGTCCAAGGTACATGCAGCAAAGCCTCTCTTGAGACTCCTCTCAAAAGGTCCAAGGTACATGCAGCAAAGCCTCTCCTGAGACTCCTCTCAAAAGGTCCAAGGTACATGCAGCAAAGCCTCTCCCGAGACTCCTCTCAAAAGGTCCAAGGTATATGCAGCAAAGCCTCTCCTGAGACTCCTCTCAAAAGGTCCAAGGTACAGGCAGCAAAGCCTCTCCCGAGACTCCTCTCAAAGGTCCAAGGTACATGCAGCAAAGCCTCTCCCGAGACTCCTCTCAAAAGGTCCAAGGTATATGCAGCAAAGCCTCTCCCGAGACTCCTCTCAAAAGGTCCAAGGTACATGCAGCAAAGCCTCTCCCGAGACTCCTCTCAAAGGTCCAAGCTACATGCAGCAAAGCCTCTCCCGAGACTCCTCTCAAAGGTCCAAGGTACATGCAGCAAAGCCTCTCCTGAGACTCCTCTCGAAAGGTCCAAGGTACAGGCAGCAAAGCCTCTCCTGAGACTCCTCTCAAAGGTCCAAGGTACAGGCAGCAAAGCCTCTCCTGAGACTCCTCTCGAAAGGTCCAAGGTACAGGCAGCAAAGCCGCTCCCGAGACTCCTCTCAAAGGTCCAAGGTACATGCAGCAAAGCCTCTCCCGAGACTCCTCTCAAAAGGTCCAAGGTACATGCAGCAAAGCCTCTCCCGAGACTCCTCTCAAAGGTCCAAGGTACATGCAGCAAAGCCTCTCCCGAGACTCCTCTCAAAAGGTCCAAGGTACATGCAGCAAAGCCTCTCCTGAGACTCCTCTCAAAGGTCCAAGGTACATGCAGCAAAGCCTCTCCTGAGACTCCTCTCGAAAGGTCCAAGGTACATGCAGCAAAGCCTCTCCCGAGACTCCTCTCAAAAGGTCCAAGGTATATGCAGCAAAGCCTCTCCTGAGACTCCTCTCAAAAGGTCCAAGGTACATGCAGCAAAGCCTCTCCCGAGACTCCTCTCAAAGGTCCAAGGTACATGCAGCAAAGCCTCTCCCGAGACTCCTCTCAAAGGTCCAAGGTACATGCAGCAAAGCCTCTCCTGAGACTCCTCTCGAAAGGTCCAAGGTACAGGCAGCAAAGCCTTTCCTGAGACTCCTCTCAAAGGTCCAAGGTACAGGCAGCAAAGCCTCTCCTGAGACTCCTCTCGAAAGGTCCAAGGTACAGGCAGCAAAGCCGCTCCCGAGACTCCTCTCAAAGGTCCAAGCTACATGCAGCAAAGCCTCTCCCGAGACTCCTCTCAAAAGGTCCAAGGTACAGGCAGCAAAGCCTCTCCTGAGACTCCTCTCAAAAGGTCCAAGGTACAGGCAGCAAAGCCTCTCCTGAGACTCCTCTCAAAGGTCCAAGGTACAGGCAGCAAAGCCGCTCCCGAGACTCCTCTCAAAGGTCCAAGGTACATGCAGCAAAGCCTCTCCCGAGACTCCTCTCAAAAGGTCCAAGGTACATGCAGCAAAGCCTCTCCCGAGACTCCTCTCAAAGGTCCAAGGTACATGCAGCAAAGCCTCTCCCGAGACTCCTCTCAAAAGGTCCAAGGCACATGCAGCAAAGCCTCTCCTGAGACTCCTCTCAAAGGTCCAAGGTACGATTCAGATACGAGGTATAAATATGTTTAAACATCAATCATTGTTGTATTCCTTCATCATATTCACTCGTAGCGATGTTCAAATGAATGCTGGCACGTTGCTATATATTAGTTAAGTTATAAACAATAGTGGGCTGTGGCACCCTAGCAGTACCAGCTGAACTCGGTTGAGTCCCTTGTTAGGCTGGGAGGAACGTAGAGAGTAGAGGTCCCCTTTTTTGTTTTGTTTCATTGGTTGATGTCGGCTACCTCCAAAAATTGGGGAAGTGCCTTGGTATATGTATGTATGTAATAAACAATCATCCACATCAGCCGTTAATAGTGTACTGCAGAACAAAGGCCTCAAACAGGTCCTTTCACTTGCGTCTATTTATGGCCTTTCATGCTAGTCCACAACCCGTAAACTTTCTTACTTCGCCAATACATCGTCTTCTCTTCCCTCCCCTGCTTCGTTGGCAATCTCTAGCGGCCCATTCTGTTATTCATAATGTCCATCTACTGTCTGTCATTCTCATTATGTGTCCTGCCCATGTCCATTTCTTTTTCTTACATGTTAGAATATCTACTTTAGTTTGCTCACATATCCAGGTCGCTCTTTTTCTGTCATTGTTAATCCCATCACTATTCTTTAAACAGCTCTTTTTATTGCAACTAGCTTATGTTCTAAGTCTTTAGTAAGGCTCCAAGTTTCTGATACACAAGTTCATGCTGGTAGGACCACCTGATTAAATACTTTTCTTTTTTGGAGAAAATAGCAATTTACTTTTCATAATGTCATTTGCTGAAGTTCTACGAAGATAGACCTTTAGGCACTCCACTGGACATAGAGATGCATCTTCTTTCAGAGGGCAAATTCTCCAGGGACCCCACCTATTGGTGGTTAGCTCGTTCTTGGCAAGAAACGTTGGGTCCGGTTAACCAAATGCTATTCATTCTAAGCTTATCCTTCTTTTTACTTTGGTGTCGTGTCCAGGGGAAACACTGTCTGTCTTGAGCACGTATACTCATTAAAAATCAGGTTCATCCATATTATTATTATTATTATTAAATGCTAAGCTACAACCCTAGTTGGAAAAGCAGGATGCTATAAGCCCAGGGGCCCCAACAGGGAAAATAGCCCAGTGAGGAAAGGAAACAAGGAAAAATGAAATATTTTATGAACAGCAAAAACATTGAAATAAATATTTCTTAACTCTTATTTGATGTGTCTGCATTTTCATTGAACATTATCTTAGTTTCACTCATTCATTTTCAGTCCTGGATTTCTGCTTTCTCTATTCAAATCTTCTATAGCCTCTGTAATTCTTTCTAAGATTTACTAAACGCAAGTATGTCATATCGTCACCCTCATAAACTAACTTCCACTTGTTGGGAAATCCAAAAAAAAAAAAAAAAAAAAAAAAAAAAACTTCTCATTCCCTAATTCTTTATATCATTGTCTTGAGTTTCAATTCACAAATTCTTAATACAAGAATTTGTGAATTAGAATTTGTTAATTGAAGCTCAACACAATGATATAAAGAATTAGGAAATGAGAAGGTTTTTTTTTTTATTTCCCAACAAGTGGAGAATCACCCTCATAAACTAACTGCCTAAGTCATTTTCTCCACTTGTTGGGAAATAAAAAAAAAAAAAAACCTTCTCATTTCCTAATTCTTTATATCATTGTCTTGAGTTTCAATTCACAAATTCTTAATAGAAGAATTTGTGAATTAGAATTTGTTAATTGAAGCTCAACACAATGAAATAAAGAATTAAGAAATGAGAAGGTTTTTTTTATTTCCCAACAAGTGGAGAAAATGACCTAGGCAGTTAGTTTATGAGGGTGACGATATACAAACCTTAAGTAAATTGGGGAAAACTTTATTTGGGCACCTGGGACCTGGGTTGGACCCGTTCTTGTATCTCAATAGGAGGACCTCAAGTTGGAACCCGATGGAAGGTAGAAAGTTTGGTAATTTAGAAATAAAAAAAAAAATACCTTTGAAAACTAGTATTCTATCCAGGAATTTATATTCAATGTTCTCCTTTTGGAGCAATTGGAAAAATGGCAACTTGGAGCATTGGAAGATATACAGGGTGAGGTAAAAGTTGGGGTTTCAGTTATTTCATCATCTTTTTCACAATATTGGAAGATATACAGGGTAGTCCAAAAGTAAGGTTACAGTTAGTTCATATTTTTCTTCAACAACATCTGTAATAAAAATAAATCTTAATAGATAGTTTTTTTTATTAGGATTATTATCATTAGTATCATTGTCACTGTAAAAAATATGGAAACCAATATTAAAATACAAATTCATTAGTATCATTGTCATTGTAAAAAATATGGAAACCAATATTAGAATACAAATTCACATAAAATATAACATGGAAATAACATTAACGATAACGATAACGATAACGATAATGATAATAATAATTTTCTGAATTATTGAACTCTCTTCAATAGTTCCATATTCCAAATTTTCACGATTATTGACACTTGTAAAATCCAATTATATTACATAAGAGAAACATTTTCATGTCCCTAAATTTTTTATGATGATAATCAATCTACCAATACAGCTAAGGGAAATTACATGATCCAGATGAACTAAAACTTAAATTGAATTATCTTGTATACAGTTTAAAAGAAATCTATTCGCCATTTGTTTTTCTCCCGTTTAGAAATGTTATTATATATATATATATATATATATATATATATATATATATATATATATATATATACATATATATATATGTATATATATATACATACATATGTATATATATTTATATACATATATGTATATATATACATACATATATTTACATATATATATATACATATATATGTATATATGCATATATATACACACACATATATATATATATATATATATATATATATATATATATATATATATATATATATATATATATATATATACACATATGTATGCCGCATTGAAAATAAGTATTTGTCCATTCCAAAATTTATAATCTCCAAAAATTTTCAAATTAATAAAGTCTAAATAAAATCACACTCATTGCAATTATTTTTAACAGATTAAACTTATTGAACTAGGGAATAACCATCAATTAAAAAACAATCAAGTCCCTGTTTTATTCCTCTAAGGTGGAAAAAAAAGCTATTGAAAACCCATTTATTTTCACTCAGCTATAACACTGAGACAAATGCAATTAACCCTCTTTATATTACATAGACTTTTACATTTTTAACTATAATATAAGTGATTTGGAAATCCCGTCTGAACGCTTAATAGCGAAAGCAGGGATACTTGATAAACCGTCAGACATAGACATAGACATAGACATAGACATAGACATAGAGAGGAGTACGTCCGTGATGTAAGACGATGTACCGATGTACATACATACATATACCAAAGGCACTTCCCCCAATTTTGGGGGGTAGCCGACATAAAAAAAAAAAAAAAAAAAAAAAAAAAAAAAAAAAAAAAAAAAAAAAAAAAAAAAAAAAAAAAAAAAGAGGGGGACCTCTACTCTCTACGATGTACTCTCGCAATATAAGTTATTCGAGTTCAAGAGCAACAGTATGATAAATGATCACCATACGATTAAAAATAAAATAATAGATTCTATATAAATATGTAATAGTATCAACAACAATAGAAAAAGATTGAAAATGCCAGAAAGACCCTGTTATTATTATTATTATTATTATTATTATTATTATTATTATTATTATTATTATTATTATTATTATTATTACAAGTTATCCGAGTTCAAGAGCAAAATTATGATAAATGATCACAATACGATTAAAAATAAAACAATATATTCTATATAAATATGTAATGGTATCAACAACAATAGAAAAAGTTTGAAAATGCCAGAAAGACCCTATTATTATTATTATTATTATTATTATTATTATTATTATTATTATTATTATTATTATTATTATTATTATTACTAGCCAAGCTACAACCCTAGTTGGA
>NC_090725.1:79093161-79095661 GCF_036898095.1 Palaemon carinicauda
AGTAATTTGTCAGCGGCCTCGTTTACTTGTCTCTTCCTTTCCTGGTACTCCCACAAGAGCTGAGACCTAGAAAAACTTCAAAAAATTCTTTCCCTGCAATGCTACAAATATGCAACCACTTTAAATAAATTAAAACTAAAGGATTAGTTGTATTAAAAAGTCAATGACTGCAAGAGATTTATCATTAAAATGAGTAAAATTACCTTCTATCATTACCATTATTCTCTTGTTATGCCATATTGCAGTCAGAATACCACATAGGTCTGCTGTAATGATAGATGATGCTAAGGGGAGAGCACGCTTAGAATTAAAAAAAAAAATATTGTGCACAGCAAATCCAACACCGGTGTGACGGTCTGAACGATCCCCCGGTCTCAGAATTCTCCTTGACATTGTATAATGGTTCTTTTCCGCCATTAGCTCGCTTCGCTCGCATGAAAATAAAACATCAAGCTCGTATGTACTGGCAAGCGGTAATGTTGAGCTGCGCACGCTAACATTACAGGAAAATAAAACAACCTCGTATGCACTGGCAAACGGTAATGTTCGCGCATACGCAGATTATCAAGGAGAATTCTGAGACCGGGGGATTGTTCAGACCGTCACACCGGCATTGGATTTGGAGTCGTCCGTAAATCTTAATTGAGAATCCTTTTGTAGCTGAAGAGGTTCTACAAAAGTAGATAGATTTATTTTCATCTACTATGGTGCTTTGTAAAACAGAAAAAATATTTACACAAGTTTCCAGGGAGGGGTAACTGCTACCTTTAAGGAAGCAGGTAGCACCTAACACAGGAAAAGATTCAAGAGTATTCAGCAATATTTCACTCTGAATCCATAAAGCTTAGGTGATGTAAAGTGAGCCTCATAAAAAGAAAAAGCAATTCTCTTTATTGGCAGTTTGAAATGCCACTGAGTTATGGGACCTCTTTTGTAACAAACTAATACCATTTTTTCTTTTATTATAAAAATACAATTACATTTTATTCATTTACATTTTTGGGTAATTATTCTATTTACAAAAATATAACAAAAATATAACAAAATATAGATATGAATTCATGTTTACAAATATAAATAAATCAACATAAATCAAAATCAAAATACATAGTCTAGAAATTCTTTTGTTATGTACTTTGATATAATGTCTGTATATCTGCACCTAATATACATCCTTTGGGATTGTAATTTATTTTTTAAGAAAAACATTATATCTTTGTAGCCATTGCTGTGCTTATTACACATCCATAAACAATACAAATAACATGTTATCAATAAAATAGCATTTTTTTTTTATCAATATTAGATTTTCCTTCTATATCATAGAATAACAGTTAAAAGTGTTCTAGTATCTTGAAGGGATACACAAAAAATTATTAGATATCTAGAATGACAAAGTAATGTATTGGATTGGCCTTATACCAGCCCTTCATAGGTTGATCAATCAATCTTAATTTTATATTGAAGCTATTCCCTGAAACGTTTTATGCGAATGTTAATGGTGACATTTTAAGAGAGAATTACAACATGATCTGAGTGGCATCACGTGCTTGCGAAACGATCATACTGTACCCATCAACAATGAAAATGGATATTCCTAGAACACTGGTTTAAATAACAACAGAGAAAATAAGTTATAAGCGTAATGCCAGGCTGACACTTACACGATTTTTTGCCATGAATTTGTCGTGGCAAGTCGTGACATTTTGTGGCACGAACTGGAAAATAAAAAAAAAATAAAAAATTATCTCAGAATCACAGCTCACCTGTCCACATTGACACAAACTGGCACGACGAGTTCACGACGAGCTCATGCATAGTTTTAGCATAGTTGTGCACTTCCCGCATCGTCCCGACGAGTTCACGAACAGTTCGCGCATAGTTCACGCCACGTTCACGAAATTTTGTCGTGACCAAAATTTTTAACATTTCAAAATTCTCGTCACGACATGCCACGATATCACGACAGGTTCACGACGAGTTCACGCCAGTTCACGACTCAAGTCGTGACAATGCGTGCCACAAATTCGTGCAAGTGTCAGGGTACCTTAAAATATTTGTAAGTAACAACAAGTATTCCTGTCAAGATATTAAAAAGGGCAACCTTCAATGCAAAGTTTAAGGCAACACTGTGATTCAACTAAAATGGCCAGGACTCTATCCATCGTAAAGGTTATATCTTTGAGATTTATATCTATATCCTGTCATCATACTGCTTGTCAGGATGCATACCTCTGGATTCGGAAAGCTTGAAAGGACAATAGAATAATGCATTCATAATTTTAGAGCCCTTTGAAACATTCATCTAGAGCAAATTCCTGATCTATAAAAAAGCGAGTTTAAAAAAAATATTACTTATTCTATGTCTAAACGAAAGGGACCCCAGATCAAATTTTCCAAAGTAATAGGTCTTCATTACAATAAGTAATCAGATAAAAGTTAATATTTTTTTTATTCATGATGGTATTAAATGTAAGAATGCCAATTAACAATTAAAGAC
>NC_090725.1:79103161-79108161 GCF_036898095.1 Palaemon carinicauda
TCAATTTGTTGCAGAAAGTTAAAAGCCAAAGTTATGAGGAATTTTAGACCAATTCCTTACCGTAAGTCGAGAGCAACGTTTTCTATGAGGAATTTTAGACCAATTCCTTACCGTAAGTCGAGAGCAACGTTTTCTATGAGGAGTTTTAGACCAATTCCTTACCGTAAGTCGAGAGCAACGTTTTCTATGAGGAATTTTAGACCAATCCCTTACCGTAAGTCGAGAGCAACGTTTTCTATGAGGAATTTTAGACCAATCCCTTACCGTAAGTCGAGAGCAACGTTTTCTATGAGGAATTTTAGACCAATCCCTTACCGTAAGTCGAGAGCAACGTTTTCTATGAGGAGTTTTAGACCAAACCCTTACCGTAAGTCGAGAGCAACGTTTTCTATGAGGAATTTTAGACCAATCCCTTACCGTAAGTCGAGAGCAACGTTTTCTATGAGGAATTTTAGACCAATTCCTTACCGTAAGTCGAGAGCAACGTTTTCTATGAGGAGTTTTAGACCAAACCCTTACCGTAAGTCGAGAGCAACGTTTTCTATGAGGAATTTTAGACCAATCCCTTACCGTAAGTCGAGAGCAACGTTTTCTATGAGGAATTTTAGACCAATTCCTTACCGTAAGTCGAGAGCAACGTTTTCTATGAATTTCCAATCAATTTGTCGCAATATGCTACGAGACAGTTTATAGGAATTTCCGGTCAATTCACTATAGTAGGTACACAGTGACAGTTTCCGGGAATTTAAACTTTGTTGGAGTAAGTTAAAATCCATAGCTTCTACGAATGTCAAATTGATTCCTTTTATTAAGAGCAACTTTTTTTTAGAATTTTTAAATGTATATTTTTCACGAAGTGCTATTGTTACTGTGAATTTCAAATTAACTCTTTAAAGTAAATTTAAATCAACTGTGCAGTTGTTTGTCCACCCAAATGTCTGAAAATTTAATATTTATACGTTGCAGTAACTTAAGACCAGATTTTATAGTTATCGAAAATAGACTTGTTACGTTAAATTAAGAGCCTCAGTTTCTATGAATATCAAATGAATTCCTTGCAGGTTTCGACGAGCCAAAGGTGCTAGGAATTTCAAATAAATTCATTCTTCTTCATCTATTAGCGTGCCTTTTTCCCAATCGTATGGGGGTAACAAGGTTGCCTTCTTTTAAAGGACTACAGTAGGTTAATAGTCTCAGTTTCTAGGAAATTTAAATTCATTTGTTGCAGTAACTTAAGGGTCAAAGTTTCTAGGAATTTCTAATTAATTTCTTTCAGATAGTTGAGAGCCACAGTAATAATTTCAAATTGATTCGTTGCTCTAAGTTCAGAGCCACAGTGTAAAGGAAATCTGATTCAATTCGTTGAAGAATTGCCACGGTGTAAAGGAAATCTAATTCAATTCGTTGAAGAATTGCCACGGTGTAAAGGAAATCTAATTCAATTCGTTGAAGAATTGCCACGGTGTAAAGGAAATCTAATTCAATTCGTTGAAGAATTGCCACGGGTAAAGGAAATCTAATTCAATTCGTTGAAGAATTGCCACGGTGTAAAGGAAATCTAATTCAATTCGTTGAAGAATTGCCACTGTGTAAAGGAAATCTGATTCAATTAGTTGAAGAATTGCCACGGTGTAAAGGAAATCTAATTCAATTCGTTGAAGAATTGCCACTGTGTAAAGGAAATCTGATTCAATTCGTTGAAGAATTGCCACAGTGTAAAGGAAATCTGATTCAATTCGTTGAAGAATTGCCACGGTGTAAAGGAAATCTAATTCAATTCGTTGAAGAATTGCCACGGTGTAAAGGAAATCTGATTCAATTCGTTGAAGAATTGCCACTGTGTAAAGGAAATCTAATTCAATTCATTGAAGAATTGCCACGGTGTAAAGGAAATCTAATTCAATTCGTTGAAGAATTGCCACTGTGTAAAGGAAATCTAATTCAATTCATTGAAGAATTGCCACGGTGTAAAGGAAATCTAATTCAATTCGTTGAAGAATTGCCACTGTGTAAAGGAAATCTAATTCAATTCATTGAAGAATTGCCACGGTGTAAAGGAAATCTAATTCAATTCGTTGAAGAATTGCCACGGTGTAAAGGAAATCTAATTCAATTCGTTGAAGAATTGCCACGGTGTAAAGGAAATCTAATTCAATTCGTTGAAGAATTGCCACGGGTAAAGGAAATCTAATTCAATTCGTTGAAGAATTGCCACGGGTAAAGGAAATCTAATTCAATTCGTTGAAGAATTGCCACGGGTAAAGGAAATCTAATTCAATTCATTGAAGAATTGCCACGGTGTAAAGGAAATCTAATTCAATTCGTTGAAGAATTGCCACGGGTAAAGGAAATCTGATTCAATTCGTTGAAGAATTGCCACTGTGTAAAGGAAATCTAATTCAATTCGTTGAAGAATTGCCACGGTGTAAAGGAAATCTAATTCAATTCGTTGAAGAATTGCCACTGTGTAAAGGAAATCTAATTCAATTCGTTGAAGAATTGCCACGGTGTAAAGGAAATCTAATTCAATTCGTTGAAGAATTGCCACGGGTAAAGGAAATCTAATTCAATTTGTTGAAGAATTGCCACGGGTAAAGGAAATCTAATTCAATTCATTGAAGAATTGCCATGGTGTAAAGGAAATCGAATTCAATTCGTTGAAGAATTGCCACGGTGTAAAGGAAATCTAATTCAATTCGTTGAAGAATTGCCACGGGTAAAGGAAATCTAATTCCATTCGTTGAAGAATTGCCACGGTGTAAAGGAAATCTAATTCAATTCGTTGAAGAATTGCCACGGGTAAAGGAAATCTAATTCAATTCGTTGAAGAATTGCCACGGTGTAAAGGAAATCTAATTCAATTCGTTGAAGAATTGCCACGGGTAAAGGAAATCTAATTCAATTCGTTGAAGAATTACCACGGTTTTGAGGAATTGAAAATAAATTCATTAAAGCAAGTTGTATTTCATAGTTTCCATGAATTTCAATTTAATTATTAACAAGAATTTGATAAGAGTTTCTGGGAATTTCAAATTAATTGCCTTGCATTGCTTTGAGAGCCAAAGTTTCTGGAATTTCAGAATTCGTCTGTCATAAATCTAGAGCCGCTGTTTCTAGGAATTTCAAATAAATTTGTTGCAGTAAACTGAGAGCGACAGTTCCTCGTATTTTGGGAGTGTCTGTATCGATTTTATCACTTTTATGACCGTATTTTAAGGTTTAAAATCAAATCAAACGTGGAATCAGATTGAAAAAGGAAGAAAGATTAGAATAGAGTTTCAAGGCGAAAGACATGAAACAAGTTTCCACGGTAAACAAATGAGAAATAAAAAAAAAATCTGATGGAATCTATACGCACATAGCTTTACTTAGCTGATTGCATAGCTGCTAATTTGTCAGAGCTGATTGCATAGCTGCTAATTTGTCAAAGCTGATTGCATAGATGCTAATTTGTCAGAGCTGATTGCATAGCTGCTAATTTGTCAAAGCTGATTGCATAGCTGCTAATTTGTCAAAGCTGATTGCATAGCTGCTAAATTGTCAGAGCTGATTGCATAGCTGCTAATTTGTCAGCTGATTGCATAGCTGCTAATTTGTCAGAGCTGATTGCATAGCTGCTAATTTGTCAAAGCTGATTGCATAGATGCTAATTTGTCAGAGCTGATTGCATAGCTGCTAATTTGTCAAAGCTGATTGCATAGCTGCTAATTTGTCAAAGCTGATTGCATAGATGCTAATTTGTCAGAGCTGATTGCATAGCTGCTAATTTGTCAGAGCTGATTGCATAGCTGCTAATTTGTCAGAGCTGATTGCATAGCTTCTAATTTGTCAGATATTTTCGCAAGTTATTGAAATTAGGTTTCACTTGATTTTGTTGGAGAGTTGGTGATATTTACTCCATTAAATATGGTTGCGATAGCTCTAGCCATGCTTATTACCTTCTAATTACTTCAACGCCCACATTTTCTAAAAACAATTTAATGTTTTTTGCAAAATTTGAATGCAAATCCTCAAGATAATCATGTTCCCTATAGTCCATTTCTTTTAGAGAGTCATATTTGCACCGACTCGCAACGGTGCCCTTTTAGCTCGGAAAAGTTTCCCGGTCACTGATTGGTTAGAATTATCTCGTCCAACCAATCAGCGATCAGGAAACTTTTCCGAGCTAAAAGGGCACCGCTGCGAGTCGGTGCAAATATGTCTCGCTAAAAGAAATGGACTTATAGTTTTCATAGGATTTCGCCTAATTGGTAGAGCCCTGTATCTAAAATTTTGCTTATGCAGACCACGCTACTCTCTACACATCGATATCATATCCTGACCATAGACTTTTGGTTGCTGAATCTCTGAAAACAGATATTGCTAAATTAATCTCTACTATTTTGGTACATGCCACTCTCTATCCAGATCTAGACGTTAATATCTAGCATTCAGATCGTCTCGCACTATTCCATAATGTACCAACCGTGTGTCGCACGATCGTACATAATTCATTTTGTATATATTATGCTTGTATCTTCGCTCTTCCCTCGCACTAAAAAGAACCAGGATAAACATGTCTGCGTTTCGCCTCTGTAACATTGTCTGTCTTGTGAACATGAAAATTCCTGTTGCCTTGGGCTTTTGTATATAAAGGAGAGTGTTCTATAATAAATTAACTCAGTTGCTTTCATACAACCTTCTCTCACGGCCCGTCACAATACCATAAGCAACATAGTGCTAAATTTACTACAATACTGTTAATTCTAACAGACTTCATTTTCTATGTGAGAGACTATGCCAAACAGGAGTCCTTAAGTAATTTTTTCTATATGATTTCTTAATAAACTTTCTATTCTATTTCAAATATTTTCCAAAATTGAGCAGGTTGAGATACCTCTTTTCAAAGATCACCTGTTATTTCTCTTTAATTGGTTGACGTATAGTAATCTTTTATTTTACCTTTTATCTCTTATCAGTTATATTTTATCAGCTTCCTTTTGATTACAACGTTCCTGTTC
>NC_090725.1:79118161-79128161 GCF_036898095.1 Palaemon carinicauda
CCGAGAGACGCATGAAATGGGGGCCCAAATATGGATGATACTTTGCTAAATACGGAATTACGGTACCTTTTTTCTAAATAGATCATCAGTATTTTAAAATTCTATAAGCTCTTTCCTAAAAATAAAGGTAATTTTTTACTTTCGGTAATCAAACCCAACTTCATTTTCCATATTTTCTACCCTTACCAAAAGGAAAGTAGCCACTTAACAATTGGAGTGCAGTATTTAATCCCTTGGGTGTAGAAGAATCGTTTGGTAATCTCAGCGTTATCAGGTACATAAGGACAGAGGAAAATCTGAAAGGAATAGGCCAGACTATAATGTGCATGTGTAGGCAAAAGAAAAATGAACCGTAACCAAAGAGAAGGGTTCAATAGAGTACTGTCTGGCCAGTCAAATGACCTCATAACTCTTCAGCATACATTGAATAATTAAGCTACTGCAGCTTTTAGTATTATAAATATCTAAACCAGTGGTTCCCAAACTGGGGGGCGCGCCCCACTAGGGGGGCGTGAGGACGATACAAAGGGGGGGGGGGGGGCCTGAAGTCATCTGCTCGAAATTACTTGTTTAATAGAATAATAGAATCATTAAAAGAACAAATATCTGTCATTACATACATGCATCCATCTCACTAAATTTGACCAGAAATTGTGCCTTAGTCTCATAAGTATTTCCAAATATTATATGCCATGTTTTCAAATTATCTATTCTTAAAATTGCAACTCAATTTTACCAATTTGCTAATGTTCAAACTTTTTTTTCGCTCACTTTGAAACAAATGTTTCGTTTTTAGTTACTGGAATGTACTATTATTTGTTTGAGTGGCTTTCATTATTAAAATGTAATACAAACAGAAATCTGTTTTCCTGTACAATGCTAGGATATAAATGTAAGAATTATTTCATATAAAAAAAGGGGGCGTCAGGTAAGATAGTTGGAAAACCACTGATCTAAACACAAAAGATTTCTCATCTAATCAAGGATAGCAAAAACTCAACAAGAAATCATCACCACTTGAGGAAACATCATGAACCAACCGCTTCATGTCGCAATGTTGCACTGGCGGAAATAGCTCTTACTCAAGTACGAAAGAGAGAGAGAGAGAGGAGAGAGAGAGAGAGAGAGAGAGAGAGAGAGAGAGGAGAGAGAGAGAGAGAGAATCTTATCTCCAAGCGGATGTTCTGTTGGCCAATCCGCTTCCTGACCTGTACGACTTATCACTACGGAACGACCTGAAAAAAAGTCAGGTTCGCTATTAAAAAAAACCCCTTTCACCACGGGAACGACCTGAAAAAAATGTCAGGTTCGCTATTAATAAAACCCCTTTCACCACGGAACGACCTGAAAAAAGTCAGGTTCGCTATTAAAAAAAAAACCCTTTCACCACGGAACGACCTGAAAAAAAGTCAGGTTCGCTATTAAAAAAAACCCCTTTCACCACGGAACGACCTGAAAAAAGTCAGGTTCGCTATTAAAAAAAAAAAACCCTTTCACCACGGAACGACCTGAAAAAAATGTCAGGTTCGCTATTAAAAAAAACCCCTTTCACCACGGGAACGACCTGAAAAAAATGTCAGGTTCGCTATTAATAAAACCCCTTTCACCACGGAACGACCTGAAAAAAGTCAGGTTCGCTATTAAAAAAAACCCCTTTCACCACGGAACGACCTGAAAAAAATGTCAGGTTCGCTATTAAAAAACCCCTTTCACCACGGAACGACCTGAAAAAAATGTCAGGTTCGCTATTAATAAAACCCCTTTCACCACGGAACGACCTGAAAAAAGTCAGGTTCGCTATTAAAAAAAAAACCCTTTCACCACGGAACGACCTGAAAAAAAAAGTCAGGTTCGCTATTAAAAAAAAACCCCTTTCACCACGGAACGACCTGAAAAAAAGTCAGGTTCGCTATTAAAAAAACCCCTTTCACCACGGAACGACCCTGAAAAAAATGTCAGGTTCGCTATTAATAAAACACCCTTTCACCACGGAACGACCTGAAAAAAGTCAGGTTCGCTATTAAAAAAAAACCCTTTCACCACGGAACGACCTGAAAAAAAAGTCAGGTTCGCTATTAAAAAAAACCCCTTTCCACCACGGAACGACCTGAAAAAAGTCAGGTTCGCTATTAAAAAAACCCCTTTCACCACGGAACGACCTGAAAAAAATGTCAGGTTCGCTATTAATAAAACCCCTTTCACCCACGGAACGACCTGAAAAAAGTCAGGTTCGCTATTAAAAAAAACCCCTTTCACCACGGAACGACCTGAAAAAAATGTCAGGTTCGCTATTAATAAAACCCCTTTCACCACGGAACGACCTGAAAAAAGTCAGGTTCGCTATTAAAAAAAACCCCTTTCACCACGGAACGACCTGAAAAAAATGTCAGGTTCGCTATTAATAAAACCCCTTTCACCACGGAACGACCTGAAAAAAATGTCAGGTTCGCTATTAAAAAAACCCCTTTCACCACGGAACGACCTGAAAAAAATGTCAGGTTCGCTATTAAAAAAACCCCTTTCACCACGAACGACCTGAAAAAAGTCAGGTTCGCTATTAAAAAAAACCCCTTTCACCACGGAACGACCTGAAAAAAATGTCAGGTTCGCTATTAATAAAACCCCTTTCACCACGGAACGACCTGAAAAAAATGTCAGGTTCGCTATTAATAAAACCCCCTTTCACCACGGAACGACCTGAAAATAAAGTCAGGTTCGCTATTAATAAACCCCTTTCACCACGGAACGACCTGAAAATAAAGTCAGGTTCGCTATTAATAAACCCCTTTCACCACGGAACGACCTGAAAAAAAAGTCAGGTTCGCTATTAATAAAATCCCTTTTAGAGATATTCGGAAGTTTAATCGAGCTTCTAAAAACTATCTTTTAGTCATGAAATTTACTAATTTAAAAAAGTTATGACAAGTTTTTTATGTAAAATAACTCAAAATGTCAGGTTCGCTATTAATAAAACCCCTTTTAGAGATATTCGGAAATTTAATCGAGCTTCTAAAAACTATCTTTTAGTCATGAAATTTACTAATTTAAAAAAAGAGGAATGACAAGTTTTTTATGTAAAATAACTCAAAATGTCAGGTTCGCTATTAATAAAACCCCTTTTAGAGATATTCGGAAGTTTAACCGAGCTTCAAAACACTATCTTTTAGTCATGAAATTTACTAATTTAAAAAAAGAGGAATGACAAGTTTTTTATGTAAAATAACTCAAAATGTCAGGTTCGCTATTAATAAAACCCCTTTTAGAGATATTCGGAAGTTTAACCGAGCTTCTAAAAACTATCTTTTAGTCATGAAATTTTACTAATTTAAAAAAAGAGGAATGACAAGTTTTCTATGTAAAATCACTCAAAATGTCAGGTTCGCTATTAACAAAACCCCTTTTAGAGATATTCGGAAGTTTAACCGAGCTTCAAAACACTATCTTTTAGTCATGAAATTTACTAATTTAAAAAAGAGGAATGACAAGTTTTTTTATGTAAAATAACAAAAAAAAACTTGTCATTCCTCTATTTTAAATTAGTAGATTTCATAACTAAAAGATAGTTTTTAGAAGCTCAATTAAACCGATTAAACTTCCGAATATCTCTAAAAGGGGTTTTATTAATATAAAACCCCTTTTAGAGATATTCGGAAGTTTAATCGGTTTAATTGAGCTTCTAAAAACTATCTTTTAGTCGTGAAATTTACTAATCTAAAAAAAAGAGGAATGACAAGTTTTTTATGTAAAATATCTCCAAGCTAATGAGGCTGTGTGAGGTTAATTACGAAACGTAAGACACTTTAAAAACAAAATACTAAAGGCTGATAGCGGGTTATTATAGTCGTTGTTGAGGTCTTGTGAATAATAAAAGATCGATGGGATTAAAAATTTTACGACCCTTCTCATAATTATTTCTTTACCATGTCCAAATATCTACCAATTCAATATTTCCTGAAATTGCATAACAAAGGTAGACCTCTATTTCCAGCATAGATTTATAAAGTTCCTTTGAAAAGATCACACTGACATTTATCATGAATAATACCAATTCTCTAACATCGCAAAAAGGTCTGCCCCTCTCTTTAATTCTTCTCCTGTACTTCTCTTTCTCCTTATTTCCTAAATCTTTCCCATCCCGAGTACCTGCCTTTGAGCTATAAACTGGATTGTATCCAATGGTACTCTTCCTTTCCCCATATTCCCAACTTCCCTATTCTTATTATTATTATTATTATTATTATTATTATTATTATTATTATAAGAAAAACTAAGGGAGAATTAATGAAGAAAGACTATAATGACTGAAATAATAATACCAATTCCTTAATATCGCAAGAGGGTCTGCCCCTCTCTTTTATTCTTCTCCTGTACTTCTCTTTCTCCCTATTTCCTTAATCTTTCCCATCCCGAGTACCTGCCTTTGAGCTATAAACTGGATTGTATCCAGAGGTACTCTTCCTTTCCTCATATTCCCCACTTCCCTATTCTTATTATTGTTGTTGTTGATGTTTGTCAACGGCCATACTACGTTGAAAACACCGCTTCACCTCCGATCAGCGAAGTTAAGCAACGTTGGGTCTGGTCAGTACTGGGAACACCAGATG
The DNA here is from genome assembly GCF_036898095.1 of Palaemon carinicauda. Lineage (NCBI taxonomy): Eukaryota > Metazoa > Arthropoda > Malacostraca > Decapoda > Palaemonidae > Palaemon > Palaemon carinicauda. The sequence goes on from NC_090725.1 coordinate 79,122,766, forward strand.
CTGTTGGCATTTACCCTCTTCGACGGGCTGCCAACGCAAGAGCCCGTGTTCAGTCTATGTAGACTGGACAATCTATAAGGAAGCACTGACATAATACATCATCTCTTCCTGCTCTCTTATCGTGCTTGCGCTCACACAACCAAGTGCGCACCAGATTATTGAAACGTTAGTGAGAATTTAAGTCTCTCTCATTTCCTCTCCTATCTTTGATAAGATTGGGTGCTATATTATGTATATTATTACAAAGAGAGCTATAGTCCATTTCTTTTATCGAGGCAGATTTGCACTGATTCGCAGCGGTGCCCTTTTAGCTCGGAAAAGTTTCCTGGTCGCTGATTGGTTAGAATTATCTCGTCCAACCAATCAGCGATTAGGGAACTTTTCCGAGCTAAAAGGGCACCGCTGCGAAACTGTGCAAATATGACTCGCTAAAAGAAAGTGACTATAGTTATAATGAACGCACGATGGAGTTTGGAGAAAAACGTGAAAAGCAATGGTAGTAAATATAGAAATGACAGCTTCGGTAGAAAGAGAGAATTGATTTGATGAAGAAATTGACACATGATAATCTGGACTTCATTTTACCGGGTGAAAAAAAGATGTCTAAGAATGGGCTACTGGAAATATTGATAAAATCACATTTCTCACTGTCCATTATATTCAATATCTACTTCATCCTGAACCTAGACGTAGGGTTTGGGAGACTTCAAGGTTTGTTCCATTAACCCTGACCTGCTTTTCAATACTAGCTGTCTGAAAGACGAAGAAGTTTGGAAGGTTCTGCAAGCTCAAAAAATGGCACTGCTCAACAGTCATAGGAAACCCAAACTCTACACCAGTGGTTCCCAACCTTTCTTCTGTCATTTCCCCCCTGCACCCAGTTCAACCATCCAGATTTCCCCCTTCATGCCCCGCCCAGCCCTCATGCCCACTCGCTTGCCTCAGAAATGGGCATGACACTCCAATTCTCCCCTTGAATATCATGTCTTTGAGAACTGATATGATCATATCACAATTGAATGGCTAACAACAAATTGCCGCACGTACTATGTGGACATTTTCCGCTTGGTTTAGTTAGTAGGTAGTGTAAATATTTCCCCCCTGGAAGCTTCAAATTTCCCCCAGGTTGGGAACCACTGCTCTACACCATCCTCATTACAACAATAAAGTCAAGAAAACTCATAACACCACAATCAAAGCTACGTCAGCCATACGACATAAAACCCCGCACAGCAGACTTCATTCCACTGATGATAACCAAGCCATATATCAGCCTTTTCGTCGTTGAACATTGCAAAATACCTTCACAGATGACCTTATCAGACATACTGAAACGGTTCACCTAGTGGATAACTATGGGTGGCTGGTGAATGTTAATGGCATTTGACTGCGTTCAACGACAGGGCCACAGGACTCTCATCATCAAAGAGGATGCGGTTGGAAATTTCACATCCATCTCCACTAATATTTTTGTAAATTTCTGAGAAATATTTTCAGTTATTTTCTTTCCTATAATTTCTTGACTTTTTCAATTTTCCTTTGTATGATTGCATTGCTATTATATTATAATTATGATTTATTTGTAATGCTTAACATGGGGATTTACATACATCCACATCTATACAAATTTATATATATATATATATACAAATACATATATATACCGGAATATTTATATATATATATACATATATATATTATATATGTATATTATATATATATATATCTATATATATATATATATATATATATATATAGGTATACATATATATAAATACATATATACATATACATAATATATATATAAAATATATATATATATATATATATATATATATATATATATCATATGTATATGTATATACATGAAATGTATATATTATATGTTATATATTTATATGTATATATGCATATATACATATGCACACACTAATATATATAATGTATATATGTATAATATATACTGTATATATATATATATATATATATATATATATATACATATATATACAAATACGTATATTTATAGATAAAATATATATTATATATATGTATATTATAAATACATATATATACATATATATATATATAGATAGATAGATAAAATATACATTATATTATATATACATATACATACACTAATATATATATATATATATATATAGATAGATAGATAGATAGGTAGATAGATAGATAAAATATATATATTATATATATATACACATATATAAATATACATACACTAATACATACATATATATATATATGTGTGTATATATATACATATATATATCATCATTACTAGCCGAGTTACAATCCTAGATGAAAAAGCAAGATGCTATAAGCTCAAGGGCTACAACAGAGAAAAAAAGCCCAGTGTGGAAAGGAAATAAGGAAAAAAATAAAAAATATGAGAAATAATGAACAATATAAAACATTAAAAAAACAGTAACAACATCAAAACAGATCAAACTATCCGGTAAGAAAGATCATTCCACAACTTGGTCGCAGCTGGAATAAAACTTCTGGAATACTGTGTAGTATTGAGCCTCATGATGGAGAAGGCCTGAAAATCTTATGCAACATACCTAATTGAAGGAAGGTGCCTGAGATTAATATCTAGATCAGGAATAAGGAATTCAATGACCGTAAATTCCTGTCCAACAAATTAAGTTGAGAATCAGCAGCTGAAGACCAGACAGGAGAACAATACTCGTAACAAGGTAGAATGAAAGAATTAAAACACTCAGTAAACCAATTTTCTGTGTAATCGAAGAAGACACAGACCTAATGTGTTTCTCCAAAGTGAATTGTGTTAAGAATCACACCTAATATCTCAAGAGAGTCATACAGAGTTGAAGAAACATTATCAATTATGAGATCAGGATGTTGAGGAGCCGCTGTCCTTGAGCTACTTACAATCATAGTTTGATTTTGTTAGCGCACCGTGCACTAATTTTAGCCAGATGTATATCAAGAGATTAAGCAACCCTGGGGATGAAATTTATGCAAAGAGTATAGCCTCATCCGCATATGCAACAAGCTTGTTTTTTAGTATAAACCACACGTCATGTGTACATAGTATGAAAAGTAATGAGCCAAGAACACTACCCTGAGGAACACCAGATATCACATTCCTATACTCGCTACGGTGCCAATCAACAACAACTCTCTGCGATCTATTACTTAAAAATTATAAACCACACGTCATGTGTACATAGTATGAAAAGTAATGAGCCAAGAACATTACCCTGAGGCACACCAGATATCACATTCCTATACTCGCTACGGTGCCCATCAACAACAATTCTCTGCGATCTATTACTTAAAAATTATATAATAATGCAAAGGAACGACCCTCCCACTCCCAATTGTTTGAGTTTGAAAACAAGGGGCCTCACGATTAACACGGTCAAAGGCAGCACTAAAACCTAGACCAATCATACGAACTTCTTGTCCACAATCAAGGAATTTCTGTACAGCATTGGAGATTTTAAGAAGGGCATCACATGCTCCAAGGCCTTTACGATAACCAAATTGCAAACTAGGGAACAGATGATTACTTTCAGCAAACCTATTAACACATTTTGACAAAAGACGTTCAAAAACTTTAGATAATATGGGAGTTATGGAAATTGGGCGGTAATCAGTGGGACTTGAGCTACTTGTGCGAAATAACAGATAACTTTGGAGCTAAGAAATCTGGAGTCTTTCTCATAAACATAAGAAAAATACCATTGAGTTCTACACCTCCATAAGCGTCAAGGCCCTTCAAGAGCTTTGATTTCACGAGATAGAAAAGCTAAACTAGTGAGTTTTGCCTCAGGAAAAAAGGCATGAGGAAGATCAAGTTCCTCATTACTCTGCTTACTGTCAAACACATCAGCCAAAAGAGGTTATGCTATATAGTATCATAATAATAATAATAATAATAATAATAATAATAATAATAATAATAATAATAATAATAATAATAACAACAAATCATCAATATATATATAAATATATATATATATACAATATAATTATATATATATATTTATATATATATATATATATATATATTTATATATATATATATATATATATATATTACATAATATACATTTATTTATATATATATATTATATATATGTAATATACATATGTATATATTATATATATGTATATATATATGTAATATATATAGATACAAATATTATTATGGTGTGTGTATATACTGTTTAATATATATATACATATATATACAGTATATATATACATATATATATATATATATATATATATATATATATAATTACATATATACATTTATAAACACCATAACATTTATTTATAATATATATAATATATATACTGTATAATATATATATAAATATATATATATATATATATATATATATATATATATATATATATATATATACACACATATATATATATTATATATATATATATATATATATATATATATATATATATATATATATACACACACGCATACACGACTACATCCGTTGAGATACTACCACTAGAAAGTTATTGGGGCTTTGACTAACCAGGCAGTACTACATTGCGTCTCATTCGTTGGTTACGGCTCATTTTGTGCTTGCCTACACATACACCGAATAGTCTGGACTATTCTTTCCATATTCTCCTCTTAGCTCATACACCTGACAACATTGAGATTACCAAACAGTTCTTCCTCGGCAAAGGTGTTAACTACTGAAATTTCATTGCTCAGTGGCTACTTTCCTCCTAGTAAGAGTAGGAGAAAGACTTTAGCTATGATAAGCAGTTCTCCTAGGACAATCCATAACGAAATCCTTGTTTTTTGGTCTTGGGTAGTGCCATAGCCTCTGTACCATGGCCTTCTACTCTCTTCGATTAGATCTATCTTTCTTGGGGGTACTCTCTTCCTCTTGTTTTTTTTTTTTTTGTAGTTTTTGTAGTTTATATTTGAGGGATCTATTGTAATATAATCACTGTTCTTGAAATATTTTACTTCTATTGTTTATTCTTCTCCTGTAGTTTATTCATTTCCTTGTGTCCTTTCCTGGCTTGCAGAAATCATTGTTAAATCTTCGTTGGTTCTTTCGATAAACTCTCATGACAGGTGATGATAACCTTTTCTTCACATGAAAAGGAACACAAGCATCTTTTCAATGATCACAGATTTCAACAAATTACACATTTTCCTCTTCCCATACACTGACAATAACTTTAATAACTTTCATAACTCTTGAGCCATATTATTATTATTATTATTATTACTATCCAAGCAACAACCCTAGTTGGAAAAGCAAGATGCTATAAGCCCAGGGGCTCCAATAGGGAAAAATAGCCCAGTGAGGAAAGAAAATAAGGAAATAAATAAATGAAGAGAACAAATTAAC
>NC_090725.1:79135661-79140661 GCF_036898095.1 Palaemon carinicauda
ACCCAGGATTGGGAGCCACCTAAGGTGGATTGCAGCTGAGGCCGCAAGTTCGCCAAACAGCACCCAGGATTGGGAGCCACCTCAGGTGAATTGTAGCTGAGGCCGCAAGTTCGCCAAACAGCACCCAGGATTGGGAGCCACCTAAGGTGGATTGCAGCTGAGGCCGCAAGTTCGCCAAACAGCACCCAGGATTGGGAGCCACCTAAGGTGAATTGCAGCTCAGGCCGCAAGTTCGCCAAACAGCACCCAGGATTGGGAGCCACCTCAGGTGAATTGTTGCTCAGGCCGCAAGTTCGCCAAACAGCACCCAGGATTGGGAGCCACCTCAGGTGAATTGTAGCTCAGGCCGCAAGTTCGCCAAACAGCACCCAGGATTGGGAGCCACCTAAGGTGGATTGCAGCTGAGGCCGCAAGTTCGCCAAACAGCACCCAGGATTGGGAGCCACCTCAGGTGGATTGCAGCTGAGGCCGCAAGTTCGCCAAACAGCACCCAGGATTGGGAGCCACCTAAGGTGAATTGTAGCTCAGGCCGCAAGTTCGCCAAACAGCACCCAGGATTGGGAGCCACCTAAGGTGGATTGCAGCTGAGGCCGCAAGTTCGCCAAACAGCACCCAGGATTGGGAGCCACCTAAGGTGAATTGTAGCTCAGGCCGCAAGTTCGCCAAACAGCACCCAGGATTGGGAGCCACCTAAGGTGGATTGCAGCTGAGGCCGCAAGTTCGCCAAACAGCACCCAGGATTGGGAGCCACCTCAGGTGGATTGCAGCTGAGGCCGCAAGTTCGCCAAACAGCACCCAGGATTGGGAGCCACCTCAGGTGGATTGCAGCTGAGGCCGCAAGTTCGCCAAACAGCACCCAGGATTGGGAGCCACCTCAGGTGGATTGCAGCTGAGGCCGCAAGTTCGCCAAACAGCACCCAGGATTGGGAGCCACCTCAGGTGGATTGCAGCTGAGGCCGCAAGTTCGCCAAACAGCACCCAGGATTGGGAGCCACCTAAGGTGGATTGCAGCTGAGGCCGCAAGTTCGCCAAACAGCACCCAGGATTGGGAGCCACCTAAGGTGAATTGTAGCTCCGGCCGCAAGTTCGCCAAACAGCACCCAGGATTGGGAGCCACCTCAGGTGGATTGCAGCTGAGGCCGCAAGTTTGCCAAACAGCACCCAGGATTGGGAGCCACCTAAGGTGGATTGCAGCTGAGGCCGCAAGTTCGCCAAACAGCACCCAGGATTGGGAGCCACCTAAGGTGAATTGCAGCTCAGGCCGCAAGTTCGCCAAACAGCACCCAGGATTGGGAGCCACCTAAGGTGAATTGTAGCTCAGGCCGCAAGTTCGCCAAACAGCACCCAGGATTGGGAGCCACCTAAGGTGGATTGCAGCTGAGGCCGCAAGTTCGCCAAACAGCAGCCAGGATTGGGAGCCACCTAAGGTGGATTGCAGCTCAGGTCTCAAGTTTGCCAAACAGCACCTAGGATTGGGAGCCACCTAAGGTGGATTGCAGCTCAGCCCGCAAGTTCGCCAAACAGCACCCAGGATTGGGAGCCACCTCAGGTGGATTGCAGCTGAGGCTGCAAGTTCGCCAAACAGCACCCAGGATTGGGAGCCACCTCAGGTGGATTGCAGCTGGGGCCGCAAGTTCGCCAAACAGCACCCAGGATTGGGAGCCACCTCAGGTGGATTGCAGCTGAGGCCGCAAGTTCGCCAAACAGCACCCAGGATTGGGAGCCACCTAAGGTGGATTGCAGCTGAGGCCGCAAGTTCGCCAAACAGCACCCAGGATTGGGAGCCACCTCAGGTGGATTGCAGCTGAGGCCGCAAGTTCGCCAAACAGCAGCCAGGATTGGGAGCCACCTAAGGTGGATTGCAGCTCAGGTCTCAAGTTTGCCAAACAGCACCTAGGATTGGGAGCCACCTAAGGTGGATTGCAGCTCAGCCCGCAAGTTCGCCAAACAGCACCTAGGATTGGGAGCCACCTCAGGTGGATTGCAGCTGAGGCCGCAAGTTCGCCAAACAGCACCCAGGATTGGGAGCCACCTCAGGTGGATTGCAGCTGAGGCCGCAAGTTCGCCAAACAGCACCCAGGATTGGGAGCCACCTCAGGTGGATTGCAGCTGAGGCCGCAAGTTCGCCAAACAGCACCCAGGATTGGGAGCCACCTCAGGTGGATTGCAGCTGAGGCCGCAAGTTCGCCAAACAGCAGCCAGGATTGGGAGCCACCTAAGGTGGATTGCAGCTCAGGTCTCAAGTTCGCCAAACAGCACCCAGGATTGGGAGCCACCTAAGGTGGATTGCAGCTGAGGCCGCAAGTTCGCCAAACAGCACCCAGGATTGGGAGCCACCTCAGGTGGATTGCAGCTGAGGCCGCAAGTTCGCCAAACAGCAGCCAGGATTGGGAGCCACCTAAGGTGGATTGCAGCTCAGCCCGCAAGTTCGCCAAACAGCACCCAGGATTGGGAGCCACCTAAGGTGGATTGCAGCTGAGGCCGCAAGTTCGCCAAACAGCACCCAGGATTGGGAGCCACCTCAGGTGGATTGCAGCTGAGGCCGCAAGTTCGCCAAACAGCAGCCAGGATTGGGAGCCACCTAAGGTGGATTGCAGCTCAGCCCGCAAGTTCGCCAAACAGCACCCAGGATTGGGAGCCACCTCAGGTGGATTGCAGCTGAGGCCGCAAGTTCGCCAAACAGCACCCAGGATTGGGAGCCACCTAAGGTGGATTGCAAGTGCTTCCAAATGTTTCAACTCAAACCGAGGCAGTCTACATGTTTTCCTTCAATCATTTCGTACGACATATTCTCCTTTAAAATGAAAATGTTTCAGCCTCTCACAACTAAGTTTGTTGGAAGTGGACGAAAAATATCTTGGTAAAAGGCTAAAAACATTCATTATATTTTCCCACTAGATTCTTTTTCATAAAATTCGACACATGCATATACACATACCCATACATATATATACACACTTATATACATAAATACGCATATATAAATTACATATAGTGTTTATATAGCTATCTATTGATGTAAAAACATGCATAATATATATATATATATATATATATATATATATATATATATATATATATATATATATATATATATATACATACGTGGGAGTTGTATTAGGGCCACGAAAGCAAAAGGGAAAAAATATTTGAAATCAGTACTTTCATCATGTTGGAATAACCTTAATCGCAATGAAAAAAAAATACAAAAACCTCGTGTTTATAGAGTAAATGACATCATCCCTAACAAGGTCAAGTGTCAATAAACCTTGATCGCACAGAGATCAGTTTCTTGATGATCCCGAATACACAATTGCTGGAAACCAGACCATGGTCTCATATTTCACTTTTCAGGTCGGGTACAGGCAAGGCCGTCTCGAATACAGGCCTGGTCAGTAGGGGTAGAAGTAGGTCGATTGATATGGAGACGGAAAAGGTATAGGAGTTAAGTTGTGACAAGACGGATCAGATTAAGTCCTCAGGCTAACGGGAATACCTGGCAAAGCCACTTGGTCATCCACAACCCTTCTTTCTCTCACATATATATACATATATATATAAAAATACACACTTGGGTTTTTTTTTTTTTTTTACACAGATGATAACCCTTGGATACAGGCAATTATAAAGGATTTCACAATATCCACCTGGATAAAGTCATTAATCCGTTCGACCAACAATTGCCAAAGTTTCTTTTTTAACAAGAAATAGCACACATCACATTCTTGTTTTAAATTCTATTATCATTATTCAACATGTTTTCCTATGTGAAGCAACACTTAAACACTATCCACATAATTGTGTGTTTTAAAAGGGGTACACAGAAGTTAGATAAGTATCCATGCTTTCTTTATCACTAACTGAAAGCTATAATTGCTTAATACACACAAGCACACACACATATATATGTATACATATATTACATATTTATATACACATACATATAACCATAAATATATACATACGTTTATACACACACACACACACACACACACATATATATATATATATATATATATATATATATATATATATATATATATATATATATATATATATACAGACATACATATATTTATATACATATATATATATTTATATATATAGATATACATATTTATATATATTTATATATATATATATATATATATATATATATATATATATACAGATATATATATATATATATATATATATATATATATATATATATATATATATATATATATGTGTGTGGTGTGTGTGTGTATACATACATACATAAAATTGATAGCATCAAAAGGCCACGTACTGAAGGTTTAAGATATTGCTGGAAGGGAAATTGTCTAAAAGAAATGATTGGAAGGAATATTTATTATATGAGTAGGAAAAGGGTGTCGATATGGTCGTATGCATATATATATATATATATATATATATATATATATATATATATATATATATATATATAAATATATATATATATAAAAATATATATATATATATATATATATATATATATATATATATATATATATATATATATATTTTTTTTATTAAGCCTACATCCTGGAAAGTACCGAGTAGATTATGACTGATAGCATATGAAAAAAAAAAAATTGACAAAGGTTCAAGTAGCCTTAGAAAAATAACGTCTTTATGCATACAAAAATATAAAGGAAAATGTACGACATACGTAAGCAAGATTTAGCATAGCGTGTTTAGGATTCATGGCGATTTTTTTTTTTCTTTTTTTTTTTTTTTTGGGTAATACAGCAACTGAGTTTAGGTAAATCCCGACCAATGATGTAATTCGGGTGTGTTTGTTAAAGAGCATCCCTGGCAGTTGAATATTGTATGTAATGAAATTAAACATAAGGCACTAAAATAAAAGGATTTCTGGCCACAACTTTGCAAGATGTGAAAAAAAAAACCTTGGGATAAGCAAAGGCATGAATTTCACGAGGTTCGTATAATCATTCACTATATCAACAATTAAAAAGTCAAAACAAATAATTCAT
>NC_090725.1:79148161-79153161 GCF_036898095.1 Palaemon carinicauda
GCCTTAAGCCAAGCACTGGGGCATCAAAGGCCATTCAGCGCCATATAACGAAAATCATTCAATCATATCTGTATACTCACACCATTTAGTATCATTTTATCCTTTAATACAAATCGCAACACTTTCATACAATAAAATCTAGATGTAAAATAAATAAATAAATTAATAAAATCAATTATAGCTCGTAATATAACCCAATACTTTGTATAAATTTTCTCAAGTTCAGGGTATTACAGTTTTCCCCCAGTATATCTCTTAAAGGTTTGTCCTGGAGTAAATGTGTCCTCCTCTGAAGATTAAATTGCAAACTACAAATAATCAAGCTCAGAAAAATGCAACTGGGATTTTAGAATCTATACAAGTTTTTGTCGATCTTCGAGTCTCAGGAGCCTTCAGCTGAATGTTTTGCAGAAACAGCTAATGGTGTCCAAGATCTGTGATGCCATATAGGCTGATTTTCGAAGGCAAAAGAAGGAACATCATTCAGGTCATTTTGAATCAGTCCCTAATTAGGATTAAAAAATATTAAAAGTTACCGAATCATCATCTGATATTGATGCCAAAGAACCGCTACCATAAACATAAGGTTTGGCAAAAAAAAAAATCCCCTCAAAACTGGCCCAAATTTCCCCTCAAAACTGGCTCGAATTTTCCCTCAAAACTCGCCCGAATTTCCCCTCAAAACTGGCCCGAATTTCCCCTCAAATCTGGCCCGAATTTCCCCTCAAAACTGGCTCGAATTTCCCCTCAAAACTGGCCCGAATTTCCCCTCACAACTGGCCCAAATTTCCCCTCAAAACTGGCCCGAATTTCCCCTCAAAACTGGCCCTAATTTCCCCTCAAAACTGGCCCGAATTTCCCCTCAAAACTGGCCCTAATTTCCCCTCAAAACTGGCCCGAATTCCCCCTCAAAACTGGCACTAATTTCCCCTCAAAACTGGCCCTAATTTCCCCTCAAAACTGGCCCTAATTCCCCCTCAAAACTAGCCCGAATTTCCCCTCAAAACTGGCCCGAATTCCCCCTCAAAACTGGCACTAATTTCCCCTCAAAACTGGCACTAATTTCCCCTCAAACCTGGCCCTAATTTCCCCTCAAAACTGGCCCGAAATTCCCCTCAAAACTGGCCCGAAATTCCCCTCAAAACTGGCCCGAATTCCCCCCCCCCCAAAAAAAAAAAAAACAGCATAAAATCTTCACCATCAACTATGATATTCTCCTCCCCCAATAACTAATTTCTCATTTCTTACTCCATCTTCAGTTTCCAGTAAGTAGGGGATGCCAACCTCAAAGTAAAGTAACTTTTATTAAAGTGCTAATATCAATACTACAGAACTTGTGCCGTAACACTGTTTATTGCATCTCTCTCTCTCTCTCTCTCTCTCTCTCTCTCTCTCTCTCTCTCTCTCTCTCTCTCTCTCTCTCTCTCTCTCACTAAAAAAAAAGAAAAAAAATCTCAAAACACGCTTCATTCAAATTACGTACGTACTTTACTGTAAAGCCTGTTTGTTTCATTTAGCTAATATTTTCATACGTAAAATGAATGTTTCAATATAATAAGATATAATATAATTACATAACGTCACCCTCATAAACTAACTGCCTAAGTCATTTTCTCCACTTGTTGGGAAATAAATAAAACCTTCTCATTTCCCAATTCTTTATATCATTGTGTTGAGCTTCAATTCACAAATTCTTCTGTTAAGAATTTGTGAAATGAAACTCAAGACAATGATATAAAGAATTAGGAAATGAGAAGGTTTTTTTTCATTTCCCAACAAGTGGAGAAAATGACTTAGGCAGTTAGTTTATGAGGGTGACGATAAGTAAAACGCACTATGGTTTTACATTAAAACCTCGGATGATAATTTCTAAATAAAAGTGTTTCTAGGAAAATATGAGATCAAGCCAAAATGCCCTTACTCGTCTGAGGATTATCCCACACACTCACCGCCTGAAGGAACTCAATTATAGCAAAATCCCACAGAGTGCGGGAATGCAATTATAACTTATTTTACTCAACTTACAGAGCATATCGCCATTAAAACTAGTTGTAAACTTTTTTGTTTTCCCATTTTCACATTTTAATGCAAATATGCAGTTGTAAAATATTATTATTATTATTATTATTACTACTATCCAAGCTACAACCCTAGTTGGAAAAGCCAGATGCTATAAGCCCAGGGGCTCCAACAGGGAAAAATAGCCCAGTGAGAAAGGAAATAAGGAAATAAAGAAATGAAGAGAACAAATTAACAATAAATAATTTAAAAAAAAGTTTTCAACGTCAAAACAGACATGTCACATATAAACTATTAACAACATCAAAAACAAATATGTCATAAATAAACTATAAAAAGACTCATCATTAATGTCTACAATGGCAACTAAAAAACTGCATTTTTTTTAGTTCAGAATATTTCAATTACCACGATTCTCCATATAAAGTATTAGTTAGGTAACCGTTGCTGCTAATATGGAATGAATGGAATGAATTAACGACGAATCGTATAACTGCTGGACTTTGGATTAACATCATGTGAAATAAGACTTCCCAACCCTTCGCCACTTCATCCCTCTCTCTCTCTCTCTCTCTCTCTCTCTCTCTCTCTCTCTCTCTGTTTGTACCCATGTTTGCGACAACTAGAATGTCTCTCTCTCTCTCTCTCTCTCTCTGTTTGTACCCATGTTTGCGACAACAACTAGAATGTCTCTCTCTCTCTCTCTCTCTCTCTCTCTCTCTCTCTCTCTCTCTCTCTCTCTCTGTTTGTACCCATGTTTGCGACAACAACTAGAATCTCTCTCTCTCTCTCTCTCTCTCTCTCTCTCTCTCTCTCTCTCTCTCTGTTTGTACCCATGTTTGCGACAACAACTAGAATGTCTCTCTCTCTCTCTCTCTCTCTCTCTCTCTCTCTCTCTCTCTCTCTCTCTCTCTCTCTCTCTCTGCACAGAAGGCTCATTAACAATCCATCGAATCTCTGAACACAATTCACCATTGTTCCCTATAGAGTTACCCACTCAAGCAATCCCGGTATATCAAGAACCTTGTTTTCTAATAAATCCTTCATAAATTCCATCAAACTGTCTTCTCCAACCACTTTTGAATTAAATAAATGTTTCATTACCCTATTGCCATACATTCTTTCCACAAGACCAACCCACCATAAAATATTAATAGCCATCCATTCACCTTGATTAAGCTCTAGTCTACCCCTTTAAATGAAAAGTTGTTTTCCTAGGTTAGGATTCGGGCCTATACCACGAAATAAGAATAATCTAGGCAGTACACAATCAAACCATTTAAATAAAATAAAACAAAACAAGAGGCGATTCCAACACCATGTACATTCTAGTCGAATTCAGGTATTTGTACTTGAATCAAAATCAGCCCATGTCCATAATAATAGTTCAATGTTATGTTTGCAGCAGGTCATATAACATGAAACCACGTCCATACATTTCAATATAAAGTCACAAATGACGGTCATTATATATCTCACTCAATCTTGGGAAGAAACACACTATGAGAAAAAATCATTTTTGGGCTCAAGCCATGTCGTCCTGATGGAAAGTTCCTTCAGTAGCTTCCTTTGGGTATATATGGCTATATATATCCAAAGGAAGCTACTGAAGGAACCTTCCATCAGGACGACATGGCCATCTCACCCAAAAATAGATTTTTTGCTTCGCTCAAAATCCGTTATCTCTGACAACGATTGGAACCTATGCCTTAGAATTGAAAGCGATCCACACCGTCAATTGAAGCACCGATCTATCACAAGACAGAGCTTATTCTGATTATGCTGTACAGATTCCTATGGAATTGGATTATTTAATTTCAGAATAAAAATCCACCTACTCTACCCCGATAGCTTGGTGGTAGTTTATCAAATAAACTTAAATATGGTAAGTTAGACTTGAAGGAAATTTTTAAGAAAAGAGCTTCTCTCAGTTCCTAATTTAGCCCTGTACTAAAACAATCTGAACAGAACTGAACCGTAGACATTAAATATCTTTACTATCAAACCCAGTGATTTGTATTTAGAATCTAAATCAACCATCTCCATTATAATAAGTTATTGTTTAACTATTCCATGAGACTTTCTACGGCAACTTGGTCATGTAAGGTTTAAACATTCAAATATTGAGCAACAAACATTTACTTGTATGAAACTTACTTGACCTTGGAATGAAATATCAAAGAAGAAACTCTTTCAGTAAAGTTTCAATTCCTGGCCAATGATACGAACTTGGGTCTCGGAATAAGAAAATACACAATGGACAATTAAACCATTGAGATATCGAGAGATAGGAGAGAAGTTGTACATATTCCTGCCGAATTCAGGAATTCACTTATATCTGAAATTTCCCTTATCTCGATCATGACAGCATTTCATGATAGTTATATCACTAACACAAGACTAACACTCAACCTTAGCATGAAGGCCCGAAACTAAACTTCTTTTTTATGACAAGTGCTCTTCGAGTAGGAAGAATCATTGCCATACCTCAAAAATCAGAAGAGAACAAAACTGAAGATATTCAAAATCCTGAGCTAACTTTTCTGAATGTATTCCCGTCGAATTGAAGGTAGCTGACCGAGCTAATGTAATGTATGTAAAATTACATGTTTAAATCCATGACCTAAAAGGTCAATGTAGAAATTAGGAGCGAGCGTGAGAATGCCAATTCAGTCATAAGCAGGATGCGAAACTCAAGACACTGCTATTCAATTGCAATGTAACATTTTTCATGAAGAGTAAACACAAACAAGCCGTGAGAAAGAGTTGTCTCTCAACGGATCTAAGTACCTTCCTTTATTAATGTTGTGTTTACATATATCATTAAGTCCTGAGATAACTAATTAGACTTTAACATCAATATGGATATTCTAGTCACTTTCTGGTCAAGCTGTCATATGGGATGGTCATCCGACCAAACCATCTATACTCCTGTGATGGAGATGTTAATAACTTTTTTTAAATAAATAAACTGTTTTAAA
>NC_090725.1:79158161-79183161 GCF_036898095.1 Palaemon carinicauda
AATGTACCAAGAAGCATCTGAAGATCCGCATAATAGCTTCTACTTAACTACAAGACAACTTTGAGTTCAGAAAAAAAAAAAAAGGCAAATAGTATCGCTGCTGGAAGATTTCAGTAGAGCAGATCATGAGGGAAACTGAATCTGCATCTACACACACTTCAAACCATTCACCCTCTATTCATAGTTTTTGGTAGAGAAAATTACTTGTGATAGGGTTCGTTGTACTGCATATGGAGGACATGTGGAAACTTTTAGAAGTTCATAGAGATGTTCTCTAAACTTTCCTAGCTTGGAAGTTCGTCATGAAGAGAAAAGTGTCTGTTCAAGGCTGATGGTACTAACATGTGCCTGGAACAAATCATTAATAGGTCACTGACAGGTAGTTTTGGTATTGTAGGTAGTTTCAGAAAGAATAACTTTTTATCAGTGGGAGATGCTATACCATAAGATACAGGCAGTAAGAAACATGCAGAGATCTCAGTGGTTCTAAGCCTTTTAACTTTGAGCTGATTGTAGGACATCAATTCAAGAAGCCTGAAACTAATGGAGATGAGAAAAAAAGTGACAAGACATTGTAACATACTGTGTGTAAGTTACAAGGAAAACTAATTTAAGATAAAGGAGAATCAGAACAAAAGCTAAACAATATTCTCACACAAGAGATTATGTTTCATGAGGTAAACCCACAGCTGCTCTGCTTGAAAGACCTTGGTATAGAGAAGAAAGAAGCATTCAGAGTGGAACATTTTGTTACCAAGACCTAGAGACAGTGTTACTATTCGCATGAAAAACCTTGAATTATTTTATATTATCACCAAAAGTATGAATAAAGCTCCTCAAAGAATACTGTACAGAATCAAGTTAATTTTACACAAAAGACACCAGACATGTTTGGGTCAGAGGATGTGACATAAGGGAAGTTAGATAACTTTTCAGGTACAGTATGACCAAATGCCAAGAAATTCTCTAGTAAATGAAAAAAAAAAAATATGGCAAAGCCAGTCAAAGGCTCACTGACAATTTGGCTTGAGAAAACGTTATCTGCCGAAGACCATCTCTCTCCATCACCACGACTGTGCCACAACACATGTTGTAGATGTGATGTCATACATCAGACATAATAGGACCAAGAATCTGACATCTTTCAATGAACTGTTTTGAAAAATATGGAATGTGATCTTCAATACTTGCAAAAGTCCATCAAGTATTGACATCTTCTTTGACAGCTATATAGAAGGATCAGTAAAAGGCTCTGAGAAGTCGAGAGGAGAAAATATAAGGAAAATTGAGATCAATGCTAATCTGTGTGGATTCCTTCTTGGCCTAAGTATAAAAAAAACAAAACTCTAAAAAGCTTTTTGTCTGAATAGCTAATGGAAAACCCTGACAACCATTAGACTGATCTTGTTTTAAGAGGTATGACAGGCACAGATGGATCAAATGGGAAGAAATGTCAACTTATCCAGGAAACAGCAAGTCACTTTCCACTACTTGGCCTTGATTCCACGTGCCTTACAAATAACCACATCTGGGACCAAAAGGGTCTCTTTACTGTTTACCAAAAAATATACCAGGAAAACTAAGGAAGGCGCACAGGACATTAATCCACTACGCACCAGCATCGATAATGCAGCGACTATTTAATGTGCTGCCAGCTCATCTAAGTAACATATCAGGAGTGAGCGTAGATGTGTTTAAGAATAAGCTCGATAAATACCTAAGATGCATCCCAGACCATCCAAGACTGGAAGATGCAAAATACACCGGAAGATGCATTAGCAACTCTCTGGTGGCTATACGAGGTGCCTCACACTGAGGGACCTGGGGGAACCCAAACAAAAAATAAGGCAATAAGGCAATAAGACCAATACAGATGTGCTTATCATTGCACATCACCACTGGCACATGTTGCACCAGCATGAACTTGTCGAGTTCTGGATAAGAGCTGATACAGGTGACTACAAAGTACATTCCTCTTCACAAACGGAAAATTAGACCCAGGTGAGATGTATTGCATGCAGTACACTCACTATATGGCTGCGATGCAAAAAGCATGTTTGGTATGAAAGCTGCATCTCTGACAGCTGACCCATTTGGCTCCTACAAAGTGTTGGGTTGAATCCCAATTACCCAGGCCTTGATGTTACAATGACAAAAAAACAGAAGCATATCTCGTTTAGGTTTTAAAGCCCAAGTGTTTATGTAAACCAACAGATGAACTCAAAAACCCTTTATATTACCAAAGTATGGCTACGACTATCAATCAGCAGCCACCAACATCGACCTCCACTATATGGTGCATATTTAAAGAGGCTTTCAAGCAGCAACTTATCGTTGAATTGTCTCACTTGAACTTTCCTTGATCCAAACCTGAATGACTTAAACAAAAAAATGGATGACTTGCTGATGCCTGATAACAGCATTCACGTGCTTCCATATAACATTTCTATAAGCTCTCAATGCCTAAAATGTGCATCCAACAGCTGTAATTGTAGACGTCAACTAGCATCATGCTGTTTTTTTTTTTTTTTTTTTTTTTTTTTTTTTTTTTTTTTTTTTTTTTTTTTTGTAAATATCAGTGTTTCCAATTATCAAAGGTTGAATTCCAATGAACTGTGAAAATTCTAAAGTGAAGATAGGCGTAGCTTGGGCTATGAAATGATACATAAATGACTTATCACTCAAACTTTTAAGTTTAAAAAAATCAAAATCTTTATTATAATGAAAAAAAAAATAATATACATAATTACTATTTCAATTTATTCATTAGCAGGTAGTGTAAGTAAACGCTAAGGGGTTCTATTTCACTTGAAGGTCACATAAGTCACTTAAAAGTCCTACAGCTATTTTTCTTGCTGTACATACAATGTTTTTTTTTTCTGCAGCCATTTTGAAAATACAATATGGCTGAATCATTTACACTATTTAATCATGAAATAGTATATGCTCTATCTATTTCACTTGAAGGTCACTTAAAAGTCCTGCAGCTTTTTTTCTTTCTGTACATACAATGCATCATTTAGACTATTTAATCATGAAATATCATATGCTCTATTCCAAAAGCCTTTGTAGAGACAAGATTATCTTTGTACATGTTAAATCGTCAAAAAGTGATTTATCATTTTTCCCCTAGCGGCCGTGTTAGGGGTGTATATAAAATGATAATTTCCTAAGTTGCTACCATGATCAAGTATGTCTACCCAATTTGTCTACTCCTGAAGTGGTCTCTTATATGAAACATTTGAGTAATTTAAGGGACCTAAATGTGCACAGAGGGCCCCCATTACCAAGAGGACTCGAGGACTCTCTCTCTCTCTCTCTCTCTCTCTCTCTCTCTCTCTCTCTCTCCTCCATATGTATATACGTATGTATGTATATATCTATATATATATATATATATATATATATGTATATACGTATGTATATACGTATGTATGTATATATATGTATATACATATGTATATATGTATATATAAACATATACACACATATATATATACATATGTGTATATATATAGGCATATGTATATATGTATATGTATGTGTGTGTGTGTGCATTATCAATAAGAACGTTTATACAAACAATGAGGCAACATCTTCAGGCATCATCAACACGGGGTAGAAAGACGATATTTGAAGTATACCTATATATATATTTGCGTGTATACACACATTATATATATATATATATATATATATATATATATATATATATATATATGTGTGTGTGTGTGTGTGCGTGTGTGTGTGTGTGTGTGTGTATACACATACATATGAACATGATCAGACAATAGGTATCCAGTTTAACTTGCAATGCGTTAGAGCGAGGCATTCCGAGTGAAGGACGATACCAGAAAGGGCTCCATGATACGGATTAGGGTTGGGAAAGAGAATGCTAGAGAACCCATGTGAGCCTCAAGGGTGGGTCAGCAGGTCGAAGGGGGGGGGGGGGGGAAGCTGAAAAGGGATGTTGCCAGAAGGGGGTCATTTAGTTACTCGGAGGAGGGTGATTAACCGCTATTATATTTTCGGCACTCAATGCGCCAGCTGTTTCACGCAGCCTTCCAAAGAAAGTTGGTTATGCTCAGAGGTCAATTAATAGCTGGGGCTAGATTTAGTCATCAATGAACGGCTAATTATGATCGATTTAGTCAACTATGAACGGCTATTTATGATCGATTTAGTCAACTATGAACGGCTATTTATGATCGATTTAGTCAACTATGAACAGCTACTTATGATCGATTCAGTCAACTATGAACAGCTATTTATGATCGATTTAGTCAACTATGAACAGCTATTTATGATCGATTCAGTCAACTATGAACGGCTATTTATGATCGATTTAGTCAACTATGAACGGCTATTTATGATCGATTTAGTCAACTATGAACCGCTAATTATGATCGATTTAGTCAACTATGAACGGCTATTTATGATAATAAACCAGAACGGAACATTAATTGACTTCAGTAAACTTTTAGTTACTTTTAGCTACCGGTGAAAGAGCACAAAAATCATGAATAGCTCTAACACAACAAATCTTGTTCCAATATACAAATTTATCGTAATGTTAATATAATTATTGCATCAAATACAGTCATGAAAAATGATGAATTATAATATTTAAAAAAGACCTATGAAAAGTCTTAACCCAAGAGCACTGGAGTTTTCTGTGAAAAAAAAAAAAATCACCATATAATTCAAGGATATTTTATGAAAAGGATAGAAAAAAATCACCATATAATTCAGGGATATTATATGAAAAGGATAGAAAAAAATCACCATATAATTCAGGGATATTATATGAAAAGGATAGAAAAAAATCACCATATAATTCAGGGATATTATATGAAAAGGATAGAAAAAAATCACCATATAATTCGGGGGATATTTTATGAAAAGGATAGAAAAAAATCACCATATAATTCAGGGATATTATATGAAAAGGATAACAGTTCTCTCGTACATAATAAGTAAAGTTGCTGAAGTACTATCAATTAGCTATTATCTAACACATTGTAAGTTAATTTTTATTCAACTATTTACCATATATGACCCATTAACGACAAAAAATGACATATTAACTAGAATGAACAGCAAATAAAATTTCAGCCCAATTGAATATTAAAGTTGCTGTGGCCTGCTTGGTAACGTCTCTGCCTGGTGTTTGCCAGTCGGGGGTTCGAGTCCCGCTCAGATTCGTTAGTGTCATTAGTGTCTGAAACCTTACCATCCTTGTGAGCTAAGGTTGGGGGGTTTGGGGGAGCCTATAGGTCTATCTGCTGAGTCATCAGCAGCCACTGCCTGGCCCTAGCTTGGGTGGAGAGGTAGTTTGGGCGCTGATCATATAATATATGGTCAGTCTCTAGGGCAATGTCCTGATTGCTAGGGCAATGTCACTGTCCCTTGCCTCTGCCATTCATGAGCGACCTTTAAGACCTTTAAGACTGGTGAAAAATATGCGTAAGTTTATGTCTATAACAAACAGCAGTCTTTTTAGTCTTTTTTATTATTAAGAAAGAATATCACGCGTCGATGTAATTTTCACTATTCTTAAATGTTGTGCAAGTGCATCATTTTGACTTAGAATTCGAATTTGTTTCTTTAGGAATACCAACATTTGATGAATTAGTGAGAAAATGTATTGTAAGCTTGTTTCAGAGAGCAAAGAGTTCAAAAAACCACTTAATTTGCGCAATTTTTAACAGTGATAGTTTTAAAAAATCATCAGTTTTTAAAGAGTGGTCTAAACACATTTTCTGTGTTTAGACCTTTTGTTTTATTCCTAATATATTTGTATATAACTATTAATCTTATTGTAATATTTTGTATATGGTTCTACAGCTGAAATAAAGAATTTGAGAAGAATTTGAAAAACAAACAGGAGTAAAGTTTGTTTAACTTTGATTTACATAATAATAACTAGGAGTGAAACCAGTTTTACTTCGACCAAACTCCTCCATGAAATATCTTTCATCTTTGCATTAGTTCACAAGAATACATCCTATGTTCTAACGAGGCTTTCAAAATCATTGATAATGATATCAGTCATCGATTGCTTATTCAACAGAAAACAAAAGATTCGCGAATTTCAATTGCACATGATGAAAATACTCCTCGCTATTAGGAAATCCGAACAAAAGATTCGCGAATTTCAATTGCACATGATGAAAATACCCCTCGCTATTGGGAAATCCGAACAAAAGCTTCGCGAATTTCAATTGCCCATGATGAAAATACCCCTTGCTATTGGGAAATCCGAACAAAAGCTTCGCGAATTTCAATTGCCCATGATGAAAATACCCCTTGCTATTGGGAAATCCGAACAAAAGCTTCGCGAATTTCAATTGCCCATGATGAAAATACCCCTTGCTATTGGGAAATCCGAACAAAAGCTTCGCGAATTTCAATTGCCCATGATGAAAATACCCCTTGCTATTGGGAAATCCGAACAAAAGCTTCGCGAATTTCAATTGCCCATGATGAAAATACCCCTTGCTATTGGGAAATCCGAACAAAAGCTTCGCGAATTTCAATTGCCCATGATGAAAATACCCCTTGCTATTGGGAAATCCGAACAAAAGCTTCGCGAATTTCAATTGCCCATGATGAAAATACCCCTTGCTATTGGGAAATCCGAACAAAAGCTTCGCGAATTTCAATTGCCCATGATGAAAATACCCCTTGCTATTGGGAAATCCGAACAAAAGCTTCGCGAATTTCAATTGCCCATGATGAAAATACCCCTTGCTATTGGGAAATCCGAACAAAAGCTTCGCGAATTGCAATTGCCCATGATGAAAATACCCCTTGCTATTGGGAAATCCGAACAAAAGCTTCGCGAATTGCAATTGCCCATGATGAAAATACCCCTTGCTATTGGGAAATCCGAACAAAAGCTTCGCGAATTGCAATTGCCCATATTGAAAATACCCCTTGCTATTGGGAAATCCGAACAAAAGATTCGCGAATTGCAATTGCCCATATTGAAAATACCCCTTGCTATTAGGAAATCCGAACAAAAGATTCGCGAATTGCAATTGCCCATATTGAAAATACCCCTTGCTATTAGGAAATCTCCTTGCTATTAGGAAATCCGAACAAAAGATTCGCGAATTGCGATTGTACATGATGAAAATACCCCTTGCTATTCGGAAATCCGAACAAAAGATTCGCGAATTTCCATTGGACACGATGAAAATACCCCTTGCTATTCGGAAATCCGAACAAAAGATTCGCGAATTTCCATTGCACACGATGAAAATACCCCTTGCTATTCGGAAATCCGAACAAAAGATTCGCGAATTTCAATTGCACACGATGAAAATACCCCTTGCTATTCGGAAATCCGAACAAAAGATTGAATCCGAACAAAAGATTCGCGAATTTCAATTGCACACGATGAAAATACCCCTTGCTATTAGGAAATCCGAACAAAAGATTCGCGAATTTCAATTGCACACGATGAAAATACCCCTTGCTATTAGGAAATCCGAACAAAAGATTCGCGAATTGCGATTGTACATGATGAAAATACCCCTTGCTATTCGGAAATCCGAACAAAAGATTCGCGAATTTCCATTGGACACGATGAAAATACCCCTTGCTATTCGGAAATCCGAACAAAAGATTCGCGAATTTCCATTGCACACGATGAAAATACCCCTTGCTATTCGGAAATCCGAACAAAAGATTCGCGAATTTCAATTGCACACGATGAAAATACCCCTTGCTATTCGGAAATCCGAACAAAAGATTGAATCCGAACAAAAGATTCGCGAATTTCAATTGCACACGATGAAAATACCCCTTGCTATTAGGAAATCCGAACAAAAGATTCGCGAATTTCAATTGCACACGATGAAAATACCCCTTGCTATTAGGAAATCCGAACAAAAGATTCGCGAATTTCAATTGCACACGATGAAAATACTCCTTGCTATTAGGAAATCCGAACAAAAGATTCGCGAATTGCGATTGTACATATTGAAAATACTCCTTGCTATTAGGAAATCCGAACAAAAGATTCGCGAATTTCGATTGTACATGATGAAAATACTCCTTGCTATTCGGAAATCCGAACAAAAGATTCGCGAATTTCAATTGCACAAGATGAAAATACCCCTTGCTATTAGGAAATCCGAACAAAAGATTCGCGAATTTCAATTGTACATGATGAAAATACTCCTTGCTATTCGGAAATCCGAACAAAAGATTCGCGAATTTCAATTGCACAAGATGAAAATACCCCTTGCTATTAGGAAATCCGAACAAAAGATTCGCGAATTTCAATTGTACATGATGAAAATACTCCTTGCTATTCGGAAATCCGAACAAAAGATTCGCGAATTTCAATTGCACATGATGAAAATACCCCTTGCTATTAGGAAATCCGAACAAAAGATTCGCGAATTTCAATTGTCCATGATGAAAATACTCCTTGCTATTAGGAAATCCGAACAAAAGATTCGCGAATTTCAATTGCACACGACGAAAATACCCCTTGCTATTAGGAAATCCGAACAAAAGATTCGCGAATTTCAATTGTACATATTGAAAATACCCCTTGCTATTAGGAAATCCGAACAAAAGATTCGCGAATTTCAATTGTACATGATGAAAATACTCCTTGCTATTAGGAAATCCGAACAAAAGATTCGCGAATTGCAATTGTACATATTGAAAATACTCCTTGCTATTAGGAAATCCGAGCAAAAGATTCGCGAATTTCGATTGTACATGATGAAAATACTCCTGGCTATTAATTTCAATTGTACATGATGAAAATACTCCTTGCTATTAGGAAATCCGAACAAAAGATTCGCGAATTTCAATTGTACGTGATGAAAATACTCCTTGCTATTAGGAAATCCGAACAAAAGATTCGCGAATTTCAATTGCACAAGATGAAAATACTTCCTTGCTATTAGGAAATCCGAACAAAAGATTCGCGAATTTCAATTGCACAAGATGAAAATACTTCCTTGCTATTAGGAAATCCGAACAAAAGATTCGCGAATTTCAATTGCACAAGATGAAAATACTTCCTTGCTATTAGGAAATCCGAACAAAAGATTCGCGAATTTCAATTGCACAAGATGAAAATACTCCTTGCTATTAGGAAATCCGAACAAAAGATTCGCGAATTTCAATTGCACAAGATGAAAATACTTCCTTGCTATTAGGAAATCCGAACAAAAGATTCGCGAATTTCAATTGCACAAGATGAAAATACTTCCTTGCTATTAGGAAATCCGAACAAAAGATTCGCGAATTTCAATTGCACATGATGAAAATACCCCTTGCTATTAGGAAATCCGAACAAAAGATTTGCGAATTTCAATTGTACGTGATGAAAATACTCCTTGCTGTTAGGAAATCCGGATCTCAAGAGAAAAGTTTCGAATATATTTTGCACCTCCCAACTTTCCCAAACGAGGTTCGTTACTGGAGACCATCCCGGTTCTCCGAGCATTTCTAAGAATGAGAAACAATTGCAGAGCTAAACTGTAGTTTAAAAGAATAGTAGGAAGTTGTGGAAAAATATAAATGCAATTCTACCAAAGGCAGTATATTCGGGTTGGCACTACAATACTAAATCTTTTGATGAAGGGTTAAATAAAATGGTCTGAATAATTTCTTCATGCATACTTATACATTCATATACCAAGGCACTTCCCCCAATTTTGGGGGTAGCCGAGCATCAACAAATGAAACAAAAATAAAAAAAAAGGGGGGACCTCTACTCTCTACGTTCCTCCCAGTCCCCTGTGGCCGCGGGGGCATAAAAACAATTAGAATAGCGCCAACGTTATCCCTGCGTGTCGTAAGAGGCGACTAAAAGGGACGGGACGAGGGGGCTGGGAACCCCCTCTCCTGTATCTACATCCTGTGAGACATCGACAATGCATACTTATAGAAGAAAAAAACATAGCCATCTCTTGACCGACGATATCTTATTCCTTCTGCAGACAACTTTTAAGAAACCACTTTAGTTTTACACAATATGAAATATTACGAAAAAAAAAAATGAATTTATCGAGAATGTTTGAAGTATAAACGATGTTTTTAGTAACTAAACATTTCGAGAGAATACGAGTGCCCGAAATAAGTTTTATAAACTCTCAAATGTCATTTCCTAGTGAAAAAAATTTCTTGTGGTTCAGTTTAAACCAGTGGTTCCCAACCTGGGGGAAATTTCCCCCTGGGGAGAAATTTGAAGCTTCCAGGGGGGAAATAATTGCACTACCTACTAACTAAAACAAGCGGAAAATTTCCACATAGTACGTGCGGCAATTTGTTGTTAGCCATTCAATTGTGATATGATCATATCAGTTCTCACAGACATGATATTCAAGGGGAGAATTGGAATATCATGCCCATTTCTGAGGCAGGCGAGTGGGCATGAGGGCTGGGCGGGGCATGAAGGGGGGAATCTGGATGGTTGAACTAGGTGCAGGGGGGAAATGACAGAAAAAAAGGTTGGGAACCACTGGTTTAAACTAAATGTTTCCTCAAATCAACAAATGTGTTATAGCATTATACTTTCTTGGATAAAACTGAGAAAGGTCAACATCATCTTAACACTTACCATAACATCTTGACACATCAAAAAACATACAATGACAATCGTTCATATCAAATCCCTTCCACTTCGTAGAAATGAAGATAAAAACATCTGATAGGTAACACAGAACTGAAGATTTGATATATACTGAAATGTTTGATTATGTATGAAATACCGTTCATGTTAAGGCGCTCAAAACACTGACGACCTACATGCATGTGTCCAATTTACCACTTATATTAAAAATAAGCAACTTCAGAAGTGCATGTATTTGGAATGGAAAACTTATTCATAAACAAGGCCACAGAAACATTTCAGTGGAACCCTAAAAATATACGAGTGGAGGAAGCACTTCTGAACTTTCCGTACCTTGTTATTAAAGATGAGTCTAGTCTGTCAATACAGTGTAACAGAAGAGCACCCATTTTAGCCCAATTTCCCACAATTCTTACTACTAGCGTAGGAGACGAGAAAGAATCGTGCGAATTGTGACTACAAGATGGCGGTCATTTTTCAAGATGGCTGCCAAATTAGCCGCCAGAAGTTGGCGTACTGCTTAGAAGTATTTGTAGTTGTCCAAGTTGCATAATGTAGGTATGGATTTCAATGATTTCAAGGCTACTGAATTAGATTTTAATGTTTAAAAAGCGCAACGACACATTTTCTCCAAAATTTATTGTTTATAAAGTAAACTGATACATACGTTTCAAGACTTCATTGTTTGCAAAGCACACTGAAATAAAAAGCTCGCAACTTTCTTCGTTGCAAAGCCATGATAAACCTCTTTTAGCCTCTCTTGGGCTAAACTAGATGTATGATAGCTCCAAAACTGTCACGTGAATGAAATTGATGAAGATGAAGGAGTGATTTTGAGGCACTTCCAAGACACATTGGTGACATCCCAGCTGTGAAAGTCAGCATGAGGTTGTGCGAGGTTGCTGTTAGGTTATAACAGAGAGGCGAGATGAATGCAACTAACCTTTATTTAACAGATAACGAGTTTATATACAAGCAGTTCCGAGCAAGAATGTCCTAAAAATTAAAACCAACTAAAAAGGCAAGCTTAAACAGATTCTGCTATCATTGTGGGAGGATAGCAATATATCTTCTTCCCAGCTGGTTCCCATTTTTATATGGGGTCGCCGTTGCGGATAAGCCGTTTCCATCTTTTTCTATTCTGCGCTTCTGCCTCATCAATCCCCTTCTCCTCTAAGTCTCCTCTCACACAGTCCCTCCATCTCTTTCTTGGTCTCCCTCTTCTTCTTCTTCCCTGAACCTCCATCTCCATAGTATGTCTCCCAACGTGGTCCTCATGTCTCCTCATCAGGTGTCCATACCATCTCAGCCTCCCTTCCTGCACTTTCTTTGATATTTCCACCACCTTTGTCGACCCCCTTATGTAGTCATTTTTTATCCGATATATACAAAGAAAAAAAAAGGAAATACCATTACAGTGTACAAGCGTGTGTGTGAAACGTGAGGTATATGGCTCTTTTAAAAAGACATACATGTGAAAAAGTGCACCGTGCTTTTGAGATGCCCACTGTAAGTAGGTCCTACTGCATGAAATATGCAGATTTAAGGCAATCAATGGAGACCCAGTCTTATTTGACATAAATATTTATTAAAAAAAGGTCAGTGTAAGGGGGCATTTATCTATGGCTTCCTAGTATTATTGCACAGGGGAATGTGAGATGCCTTGTGCAAATCTGTTGGAACGTGTTGCTTTGCTTGGGAATTTTACGTCTGACAGCTTGGAGTAAATTTCCCACAACATGACGTAAGAGCTGGAGATTGTCAGAGGAGGTTGTTGACGGGGAAAAAAAAACCGGCAGGGACAAAAGAGTCGCCATACAACATCTCAGCTGCTAAGACATCTAGTGCGTATTTAGGAGTGGTCTATAGTCCAAGGAGGACCCAGGGAAACTGAGCAAACCAGTTGGAGTCATTGCATCGGGACATTAAGCTGCTTTGAGGGTACAATGAAAATGATCTACCATTTCCTTGGCTGCATGATTGTAGGCGTTGTCTGGTGAAGAGTGTTGCCAAGGAGATTTACTAATGATGCCCACAATTGAGAGGTGAAAGTTGTACCCCTATCTGAAGTAATATACTCCGGGATACCCAATCTCGCTATCCACCCTGAGAGTACGGCGGATGTACATAAGACATAGCAGTTTGCATGGAGATGGCTTCAGGCCAACAAGTGGAGCAGTCAATGATGGTAAGCAGGTAACTGTTCTTGTGATGTGGGTAAGGGACCTCCACTGAGGTTGAGGAAAGGGGCCCACTCCTTAATCCATGTGTCGATGCAATTTTGAAATTTGGCATTTAGTACAATCCTTGACATACTTAATAATGCCATGCCAAATGAGCTTTGTCTTTGGTAGCTGTGCAGCAGATTGGCGCGATGGATGTGAAAGGCCATTTATGAAATCGAACACCTGACGGAGCATGGGGGCAGGTATCCATGGTCGTGTTCTACCAGTACTGAGGTCATAGAGGAGGGTGGCGTTGGAGTCATCAACGCCAACATCCTCCCAACAGAGGGATGTGCAGGATGTCCTACATGCTTGGTACTCTGGATATTTTCATGGGGCATCTGCCAAGGCATTGTAATCCAAATCTAGGTAAAGGACAGCCAATGTGTTTCTTAACAGGATATCGGCAACGGGATTCATTTTCAAAGGGACGTGTTGAAGGGAGCAAATTTATTCAGATACGCCGGAGAGATGTTGGCACTGAAGGGCAAACTAGGTGGCGGACTGCCAAGGGAAGGAGTGTAACTGAGGAATGAGGTTTGTGCAAATGGCACAGGGTGTACCGTCTAATAAGTGGTGAGTGACAAAGCCAAATGCACTAACAGCAATTCACGGAGGTGGAGTAGTTGGATTCCCCTTTGGAAGAGTTTCTACTGAAGGTGGTCAATGGGTGAGGCGAGCCGTTTACCATCTGCTCGAGCACTGCACCAATAGCGACATCGCTGGCATTGATGGAAAGAATGAAAGGGGCATGTGGCATGGGAAAACCGAGAACAGCAGCTGGTGATAGGCTTTCTTTGTGTTGCAGAAAGCCGCTTCCTGAAGAGGACCCAATTCAGGTCTTTTGGCTTGCCGTTGAGGGAGGCGTAGAGGGGAGCAAGTGTGGTATTGATACCTGGCAGGAACTGGTGATAATAGTTGATTACACCCAAGAATTCTTTCAGAGCTTTGATTGTCGAGGGAGTGATGAAGTTCTTAATGGATGTTGCCTTCTCAGGAAAGGAGTGGACTCCCTCAAAAGTGATGAGGTGCCCTATGAACAATACTTCATTGGTGCCAAACGTACACTTGTCATACCAGACTACAAAGCAATTCTGTTGCACGTGGTCAAGCATGATGCGTAGGTGACTGAGGTGTTCCTCTTTGGAGGAAGACAACACAAGTATGTTGTCCATGTAAAACACACAGAAGGGTAGGTGCCCTAAGATGCCATTCATATGGCGTTGAAAAGTAGCCCCAGCATTACGAAGGCCAAACCATGAGTAATTGAAGGTGTACGTACCAGAGGGTGGTGATGGCAGTCTTAGAGATGTCTTCTGGGTTCATGGGCACTTGACAATAACTCATCAAGAGGTTGATCGAGGAGAAAATCTTCGCTTTGTGTAAGTAGGAGGTAATGTCAGCGAAGTTTGGGAAAGGGATAGTCATTCGGTTCTGTCTGCATGTTCAGACGCCTGTAACCTGTAATCTTCACAAGGGAGCAGAGAACCATCTTTCTTTAGAACAATTTGCAAGGGCAACAATTATGGAGGCCATCTTGCAAAGGCCCATTTCTTCCATATCGGCAAATGTTTATTAGGTCTTATTTAAGCCTTATTCCATGTACTTCAAAGACATTTTATGACTATGCTAAAGAAGTAACCATCCCAAAAGTGTAATACTATGGTACCAGGTACAAATAAGTCTTTGATGTATACAAGTAAAGTCAAGAGATCCGAGACAAGGTCAAAACGGGAATAACGATGCAGAAGAGGAGCAACAGTAACAAGAAAGAAACCAGGTAATTGGCAAATCTTCAATTTATTGCAAGCAACAATAATGAGCTGTTTCACTTCATTGCGGAGATGTGTGGAGCAAAAATGACTAGTATAGTTGTCATCACAAAAGGAGATGATGCCAATAGCAACCCAATGAAGTCTCTGCATGCAGTGTCCCTATGTTGTCATAAGGATAATGGCACTTAATATTCATGCCAGGGAGGCAACAAATGTTGGCAAAAAATCTATTACCATTAAGGCTAATGACACACACAGACATGCTAGGCATAGAAATATCTGTGCTATCATCGTTACTGGAAACAGGTCTTGAGAAAACGTGGATTTCCTTTGGCCAAGGAGCTATAAGGATTCTATACTTCCATGCACTCACTGAATGTGATATGTGTGCCTTCCGTGGGAAGGCGAAGAAATTTGCATGGCAGACTTGCAAAACATTTTTATAACATTCACTGATCTCAGCCAGCATAAAACATTGATTCGTGATCTTGACCTGCAGAGATTAACGAGATTCATGGTGTTCATTTATGACAGATCAAGTGCAGCTGCTAGTGTGGATGAAGCAAGACCAGATCCCTCTGCCCACAAGAAGAAGCCATACAACTCTATTCCATCAACACAATCAGCCCTCAGAGGATACACAATGGGTGCAGCCTATCAGGCTGGGATTATCTGCGGCCAGACCATTTCCAATCCAGACACTAGCAGTCCTGCTAAATAGGGAGGAGGTGGATACAGAAAGGAGACACAGGGCAAATATGTTGGACAACACTAACCCCTATTGCAATGAGCTGACAAAACGTTCCTATAAGAAAGGATGCAAATGAAGATGCAATGCTTACAGTCAGCACTTACCTGCCCATCACTCTGCAGCTGTATATGATGACAGTAATAGCCGGAAGAACATTGTTGTACAAAGCTTACGAAATGGAAAGCTTACAAACTGGTGGCCATCTCGACAAAACAGTAAAGTCTTGAAAGATGTGTCGCTTTGCATCAAACATCATCTTCAAAAATAGGTCATTTTGCTTTACAAACATTAGTATCTACTTCAGTAGATTTGAAAACATAGGGATCCATATCTAGATCATGCAAATTGAACAACTGCAAAAACCTTTAAGTAAAATAATTTCAGGCGACTAAATTGGCAGCCATCTTGAAAAATGGCTACCATCTTGAAAAATGGCCACCATCTTGGATTTTCAATTGGCCGATTTACCACATTTGATTAGTATCATTAGGAGAACATGCATGTCAAATCTTATGATTTTATCATCATTTGCACGATTCTTCTCAAAAATGGATTTTATATCTTGCAATAAATCATAATAGAAAGCAAATAATTTTAGGATTTTATGCATCTTACGTTGATTACAGATTGTTATCACCAAGTATATAAAAATAGTGTACAAACTCACAGTCAGCACTAACTAATGTACTGCAAATACACACATGGAAGATTTCAAAAACAAAACGAGAATTGATATGCTTCTACAAATTGTTGCATGTAATGTTCTTTGAACAGGACATTAGCCGATTAAAATAGCTTTCAAACAATACTTTTATTTAATCAGCACATTAGAAATGTCCCTGCCTAGCGACCATCTGGACAGGGGTTCGAGATCCATTCAAGCTCTCTAGTTCCTTGTGAGGTTTCGCCCTCCTTATGAGCTAAGAATACGGGTGGGTTTGTGGGAGCCTATAGCTCTACCTGTTGAGTCCTCAGCAGTCATTGCCTAGCCCTCCCTGGTCCTCGCTTGGGTGGAGAGGGGCCTGGGTGCTGATCCGACATACTTATATGAGCAGTCCTATTCGCCAGGGCATTGTCACTGTCCCTTGCCTAGGCCATTCATGAGCAACATTCAAAGCAATTAGTACTAATCTTGCCGTTATGCCAGGATTTGGTCGATTGATTTGATGTTCTACGGTTTCGTAACCTCAAAGGTTTCTGTGATTTCTAAATATTTTGGAGACCTTACTTTTGGGATTAGCCTTGTATCATCTGCTTCACTATACAACACACAAAGCCTCTCATTTTTCATTTTTAGTATTTTCTTTATTACTGGTGTTATAGTAATAGATTAATAGACAACTTACTTCTACACCTCTGAAATCAAATTTTACTAATCTCGTGATTCATTTTTAAAAGAAGTTTGACGTTTACTACTACAGTTCTGGGCACCGCTGAAACCAACCAAATATTATCGTCTTTATATATTTTATCTAACACCCTTTCAAAATGCTGTAATGATGATTTCCAAAATTTTCCATCTGGGACATAATTCCTTATATCCATTGATATAGAAATATCTTTTGTAGAAGACCAGCGTCTGAACAAAATTCAAAATACGCTTCTTGTCATACACTACATCTCAGGAATCTCGCCAAGGATTTAGCTAGAACGAGGAATTGACTTCTAAGATATGTTATTCACATTAATATTGTCACAATAAGATATTTCAAGGAACTCTGCAAATAAAGAGCAGAGATTATTAAAACACTTTGATAAAACTGTTCATCATAAAAGATGAGAAGAAAATCGGATTCAAAGTAAAAATTAACTAAGTCTGCCATGCAATTTCTTCCCCTTCCCACGGAAGGCAGACACGACGTTACATCCAGTGACTGTGAAATTATGGGATCCTCTAGCTTCCTCAAGCGCTTTTACAGATTAATGTATTCGCGAGTTAGTCAAGTTTGTCCTATTTGTAATCTGCATAGCATTTACCGCATTTTTAAAGACTTTGATAAAGCTAATAATCATCAAAGATGAGAAGAAAATAGGATTCAGTGAAAGTTAACAAAATATGTTGTAAACATTTATTTCCTAATAAAATACATGTGATTGAAAAGTTATCAGTACAATACAACCTTATTTAAATGTTCAATGCTGCAGTCAAGCCGCTGGTTATAGAAATTCGATGTGTAGCCTACAGTATATACGATCATACATTACTGTTCATACAAGAGTTATTGCCTATAAATTACAAAAACCAACATAATATTTCCATATATAAGAACATATTACAAAACAGTAAAGCATTTTTCAATGATACAAACTTTGAATTTCTAGTTTTTTTTTTTTTATTTCCATTAATACCTCTCTATAAATAAGTGGTACACAGTATTCTATTTGACAACAAACCTCTGTTAAATACAGTACAGACATTGTATTAATGTATTGTGTAATCATGTGTAGCCATTTATTAGGGATTTATTATGGGTTTTTAAGCTGAGGAACGAATTAAATCAATTACCATGTATTCTTATGGGAATATTTGCTCCAACATACGATCGTTTTAACATACGAAGTAGTTTCTGGAACGAATTAAGATCGTATGTAGAGGTATCACTGTACTTCATTCTCTACCGATATTGATGACAAAAGTACTTTCTCTAAAGTGGCCATTACTTATAAACATTCACTTCTTTAAAAACAAAACTTTAAAAAGACTCAATTCCCTTACATGAAAGCATGAAACACATTGTTCCTGAAAATTATGCTCGAAAATTTTTTACCATAACATGTCTGCTGTTAATACCTTAATCAC
This sequence comes from Palaemon carinicauda, assembly GCF_036898095.1. Classification (NCBI taxonomy): domain Eukaryota; kingdom Metazoa; phylum Arthropoda; class Malacostraca; order Decapoda; family Palaemonidae; genus Palaemon; species Palaemon carinicauda. The sequence continues at coordinate 79,176,319 of NC_090725.1, forward strand.
AAGCAAATTATTGCAAAGGAATTTCTTTTTAACATATGAATGGAAATACTGTACATTCAACATTTATTTACTAATATACTTTGTTAAAAGTCCTATCATTCCTATATAATTGCATTGACTTAATTACTTAACATATAAACACTGATTTCACAACATCTATTTCTACATATAGCTTGGCATTCCTTCCATTTTGATAATTGCATTATTTGCATTACTCGAATATATTCTCTTCGTTCGCATATAAATCAAACTTTTAACAAACAGTTAAGACCAGTAAACGTCAAACGCTTAATACAGAAGTGACATTATCAAGTCTGGTGAAAATTTTACCAAAACATTACAGGTAGGTGGTAGTTGTGTTCTGGTTAGACCATTAAGAAAATCTATGGTTCTAGGTTTATCCTCCTTTACCAAAATCAAATATAAACTTTCAATATGAGGATCTTTTTAGCTCGCCATATAGTGCACAATAGATCCTTCTCAAGTTACAGCTCATATATATATATATATATATATATATATATATATATATATATATATATATATATATATATATATATATATATATATATATATATATTAACATACAACACTTCAAAATACATTTAAAAAAGAAACATAAAGAAAAGAACCACTTCAAATTTAATAGCAAAAAAATAAACAATATTATCAGAAAATTTGCCAAAAAAATTTCACTCGACAAAAATTATTAATCCTACACACTCATTTAGTCTGGCTTATTCTTTACACATTATCCAGTTTCCTTTTACACCTGACATCACTAAGATGAAAACTTTTCTTCACACATGGGGATCACTACTGTGCTAGAATTGCTCAGTGGCCCCTTCCCTCTTGGTTAGGGTAGAAGAGACTCTTTTAGCTATGGTAAGCAGCTCTTCTAGCAGGACACTAAAATCAAACCATTGTTCTCTAGTCTTGGGTAGTGGCATAGCCTCTATACCATAGTCTTCCATAGTCTTGGGTTAGATCTCTGTTGCTTGAGGGTACACTCAGATACGCTATTCTGTCTAATATCTCTCCCTTTTGTTATTTTTTTTTTTTTTTAAGTTTTATAGTTTCATTATTTCCCTTCGCCTCTGGACTATTTTCCCTGTTGGAGCCCTTGGGCTTATAAGCATCCTTCTTTTCCAACCAGGGTTATAGCTTAGCTAATAATAATAATAATAATAATAATAATAATAATAATAATAATAATAATAATAATAATATTATTATCATTATCATTATCATTATTATTATTATTATTATTATTATTATTATTATTATTTAAGCTTAAACTCTTGATTTCAAACAACATCAAATTACACTTGTTATTATGGGTTTACCAAGAATGAACATTTAGCCATTTAAAGTAAACAAATGACTGTGGTAAGAGTTACCCTCGTCAGAAAAGTTTATAATGTTTAATGTGTTCAATAAATTCTAAAAAATCTAAAATTTCGATACTAGACTCAGTGGAAAAATAACAAATTTGATATTGTTATGCACACTCTAAAATTTCAGTAATTTAACTTTGAGAAGTGGGACTGTAATGTCCAATTCAGCATTAAACTTAATTACAGAATGGCGTCTTCTGTATATGCTGAAATACGGGGTAAAATTCAGTTAAAATCTTGAAGGAAATGAAAGACTTAATTGTTTTCTGCGTGCTGACTGTCGTGAAGCACATGTCTCAAACAGGGCTCTGCTATCAAAAAAACGCATGACAAACTTAGCACATGCAATGCTTGACTACGGCACGCCTCTTCTTATATTTAGAAATATGAGAGAGAGAGAGAGAGAAAGAGAGAGAGAGAGAGAGAGAGAGAGAGAGAGAGAGAGAGAGAGAGAGAGAGAGAGAGAGAGAGAGTTTATGGAAGAAATAATTCTAGGAAAAATCATATCAATTATTATTATTATTATTATTATTATTACTATCCAAGCTACAACCCTAGTTGGAAAAGCAAGATGCTATAAGCCCAGGGGCTCTAACAGGGAAAAATAGCCCAGTGAGGAAAGGAAATAGGGAAATAAATAAATGAAGACAACAAATTAACAATAAATTGTTCTAAAAAAGTAACAACGTCAAAACGGACATGTCACATATAAACTATAAACAACATCAAAAACAAATGTCATAAATAAACTATAAATAATCATAATTTCAGTAAATCGACCAGAATTTGATATGACAATTGAATTTTAACGAATATGCTTCTATTCCCCTCCAATTTGTGCAACAGAGTGACCACAAATCATTCATGAGTGTCCTATCCTACAGATATTTGCATATATACTGCACACACTCAAGAATAAGTAGATATCTTATAATAAATCGTTTCAAGGGTTGTATGCAAGTCAAAAATTCTATATGTGTATCCCACTTTTTTATTCTAACTCCAGGAAGAAAAAAAATATTGCATTATCAAACTAAAAGCACTTCTATTTCATTCTGATCACGTATTAGATCTGTCTGATATGGCCACTAAACTCAAGCGACCGTTGAAAACACTTCTTTTAAGCCCTGTCCACACGATCGAGCATGCCCGACGGGCAAAGAGTGATACCAGTCCACAATAGTTAGTGAAAATGAGGGTTGATGACGTCAGAAGCGGGAAAACTAAAGGCAGGGATCTGGCAACACTGTATGATGCCAGATCCCTGCTTGTGGTTTTCCCGCTTCTGACGTCATTAACCCTCATTTTCACTAACTATTGTGGTCTGGTATCACTGTTTACCCGTCAGGCATGCTCGATCATGTGGACATGGCTTTAGAAAGAGTATCTCTTTCCTTAAATTCCTGATCAGTAAAATGCTTTGTAAAGATGAAAAATATCTTGGATATCTATTTCAAAATTGAGCAAAAAAGGCACTTATGAACATTCTTTCTTGCAAGCGCTTAACTAAATTTATATTTTCATCACCTTAACCCGAGATATAAAAAAGTGAGAACTATCTCATAGTGCCAGGCATTAAAAAAAAGGTAGAGCTTTCCAATGACTGACTGCAATAGCCCGTTGCCGTAACTAAACTTTGTTCTAGATTTTTTGGTATATGTCCTGGGAAAACTAACTGTTTGCCCTAAGTACATATATTCATTAACAATTATTAGAGATTCGTATGCATTTTTATTAAACATTATCTTAGTTTTACCCACATTCATCTTCTGCTTTGCATTTCTGCTTTCTCTGTTCACAAGAAATTAAATGTTGATTCGTGTAGCATATATTATTTTCTTTTAAATATTGCGACTTGGTGCGCTGCTCTTTGCACCAAAGTGCCTCGAGTTGTTGCATGTGAAAGGGGTTTAAAGGTTTAAAGACCAATCATGAATGGCAGAGGCATGGGACAGTGACAATGCCATAGAGACTGACCATATATACAGAAAATTTCTATTTCAGCATAATTTTGATGTTCTGTTACACGCAATTTTGTTCTTATGCCTACAGTATATCTGTATATTTAATTGGAATAAATTGTAAAGTGAAGGCCAACAATTTATTGAATTTTCCTATGTAGTACATTTCTATATTAAGCTTATACATTAGCAACTTTAGGGAAAAAATCAGGTTGGAACATAACTAAAGAGTGCTTTCAATTTATGGCATTGACTTCCTTCTCCAAGTAACTCACTAACTCACTAAAAGCACAAAATATATAATTCTTAAATAATTCATCTAGTCAAAACTATGCACGTATTGTTTTGAATCACCTTTTACTATCATTATTTCCAACTTTGCTAAGCAGTGACAGAAGTGAAATTCCCAAGATCATTCCGGCTATACTTCCCAATTCACCGAGTAATTGGGACACTGTATAACCATCACTGTCCGTAATTTTTTTTAAAGACGAAGCCATTATACGAACAAAAAACTCAAAATACTTAAAGCCAGCATAAGGAACTGAGGGGTGGATATGAAATGAAAATACACTCCCTATTTTCGCATCTCCAGAATTTACTAAAACTTTATAAAAGGCCTTCTTGTTTGTTTGGCATTCTTCATAGCATTTTGTCAATGCTGCTGAACCAATTAGTGCCTCATACAGTGAACCATTGTTAGGATCGAATGTCCATAATTTAGTTAGAATTATGGCAAACTGTGTCATATTGCATGACTGAATGTCATATTCTCTATCGATCCAAGGTAAGCGACATTTCAATCGCCTTACTAAATATTTGTCTACACAAAGAGATACACATTTGGTAAAACTAATATTCTTCCCAAGAACACCTGTCCATTCTTCTATTTCCTTAATAAAAACGGTATCACCAGAGTTCAAAGGAACGACATCTTTGGTCATCAAGGGAAAATCATTTTGACTATGAATAAATAAAATTGCTGCCATAGCTGGGTTTTGGCTGAAAATGTATTCGTTTAAGATAAAATTTACATTCACTGAAGGGAAAATATCAAAGAAGATATATTCAAAGCTGCTCATACTATAACATCTATTAAAAAGTGATTTTTCAAAAAAACTTACATTTTCCTGATTCTTAATTATCCCTTCTATAGACCAAGCACTTTTTCTCCAGAGATCATCTGGGAGGACTTTATCACTTCCATTCACTTTATCAAGACGCTGGATAAGGTTTGTAAGAGCGTCAAATATGCCAATAGAGTCATTCAACATTATTTCCTCATACGAACTTTCAAGTCCTCCTGATACAAGCAACTTACTTAAATTAAAAGGTGGCCAAAGACATAGTGTAACTAATGGGTACTTGTCTTTATTAAGAAGTTCTACCGAGGATTCAGTATGAATAGGATGTTTACACAGGTACTTCTCGAAAGGACATACAAAAAGCAAAGTACACAAAAAAAGAATCAAACAATGCCATAGATATTTCATTTGTCTCTTTGTAATAAACGTTCGAATAGAAAATCTATCAATATTATTTATAAGCTGACCAGCTGAGAAACCAAAATACAGTCCGACAATTCCCCCTAAACTAAAAATAAGCTCATAAACTGTTGAACTCTCCTCTTCATAAACTATAAATAAATTGTTTCTCTCAATGTCCGATTCATACTCAATCAAACACCTACTACGACAAGACAGCAAATCTGAACTACTTATGATAGACTCCAAGATGGTTGATTGAATGCTGTATTTCATTTTTGGTAAAGTCACATGATTTTGACACTTGGGTAGATCATCAACAGATAAATAACTCAAGGGGAAAAATGTACTATTTTCCAAATAACATGAAAGTAAGCACTTCATAGAATTGGGTGTAGATAACAATTGACATCCAAAGGGTCTACTTGCTAACAATAATGGCAAAGTCTCCTCCAACGTGACGCCTTTTGAAACTACTTTGTCAGTATCAAACATAAAAAGCTTCATTGTCACAGAAGTAAACCAGGATCTATCCACGTAGTTGTTAATTAAGATAAGTAAATGGACAGAAAAAGGCAATGCGCAAATCATGAAGCTGATCAGCATCAAAAGGCTAGACAGGTGTTTCACCTCTCTATATTTTGCTCCAAAAATGCTGAAGTAACCCTTTTCACAAGATACTTCTAAAATCAGTTCTAAATATTTTGTCATTCTCAATAAAAGATCAAGGAGTGAAACTCCTAAAAAGAGACCCAAGCTACCGCCAATATTTTCTAATAGTTTAGTGAGAGGATACCTATATTGGCTATGGAATCTGGTTAACGAGGACGACAAAAGTTTCAAGGTAATCGTGTCTGAATCAATGGGTGATGAATGTTCCTTTTCGATTTTCCATCGAAGTTCACTCGCTTTGGATTTACACGAATATCTATGATAATCCTTGATCTCCCTACTGAAAAAATTAAGGAATGGTGCTGCAGCCTTCTTCTTACCAGTTATGCACACATCTTTAATGGAAAGAGCCAAATCACTACTATGAAGCAAATAATTACACTGATCTTTACCATCTACATTTCTGAAATAAGTTTGTAATATGCATTCCATGGGATCATATTTTAAATCCTCTGAGGAATCACTGATTATCTCAAATGGAACCAACTCGTATGGCTGATCAAAGGGTCTTATTCGCATGCCCAACTTAGTATCATAAAGGTCAAATGAATAGTAAGTTGATGGAATAAACGCAATTAACAGATTCCAGAAAGACTCAGCAAATTCACACCACAATGGAGTTACACTGCACAGATTATGAAATGAGGAACTTTCTGAAACATTTTCCGCATCACACTTTCTTACAACCCATGAGCAATTTTTGTAATCCCGTAATCACTTTAAATCTACATTTAAGTCTAGCCATCACGAGGCCGTTACTCAATAGACCTCGGAGATTTAATATCCAGTCCATCAGATGATCTATTTACTTACTTTTACGGGTTTATTTCTCGCCCTCAATCAGACACCAAAGGTCTGTTCAGGCGGGCCTTGGTGTGTGAAAATAATTTCTTTCCAGTTAATATTTTGCTCTGTATCATTAACAGTTATTTCGCTAGCATTTGTATTCAGGCTTAATAGTTTTCAGGTCACTATTATAACACTTTCTAAAAAGATAAGTCTTCAGTTTTTTCTTGAAAGCTGCCACATTTTTGCTATTCTTGCCATCGAGTGGAAAGTCGTTGAAGAGTATCGGTGCAGCATAACTGAACGTTCTTCCTCCTATTGCATGATTCACACTAATTTCGAATAGTCTATTTCCAGTGTAATGTCTGGAAGGTGAATACAGATCTGAGCAAAGAATATCAGAGAAAAACAGCAAACTGGCAACCTTTAGGTTTCATTTCTCTTTAATCGATATCTTTTCATCGCATATTCTATATCCAAAGAAAAGATCTATTTCATTTCGGTAAATTACTCTCATGTTGACAATGTAAGATCCGGTCGTCC
>NC_090725.1:79185661-79193161 GCF_036898095.1 Palaemon carinicauda
ATCCGCATAGGAAGAAACTAATAAAACCGCCCTCGTCCGTTTATGGGACGGAGTCCACCCATTAGGGGACTTACATAAACCAATGCAACATAGCTTGCATAACAGAACAATTCTATCAGAATTATCCCAGATAAGATACATAGAATTAAAATGCTCAATTATACCAATAAATTGACACAGGTGAAAGAGACGCAAGGTTCTCAAGAACAAGTTTATTGACAGATAATAAACAGATAGGTTAACAACAAATATATATATTTATATAAAAGAGGATAACCCAAAACTTTAAGCATAAGTATGATAGTAAACAGAACTTGTTTATCTAAAAGAAAAACCATTAAACACCACTTTAATAAGATACCAAGGTATCAAATCATAAGAAGTCTGTATTACAAATCAATCACATTAGCGTTAGAAACGCTTGGCACACATGTCTGAACTTATGCTAGGTTCACCTTTGAAAGAAGGAACAGTCTATATGGGCACTTGGTGCCCTCATTTAGTTTGTAGTACAGTATGTACCTACACACTCACCCTGGACTTAATCGTCCCAATTAAGACCACTGTTCCTCGCAGAGTTAAACAGTAGGGTTAACTACACGACCCACTGCTACCACAGATCTCTTAAGTTCCTCTACTTGCTTCGCATAGTGGCGAAAGAACACCCTGGAAGACTTCCAGCCCGTGTATGAACGGAGATGTTCAAAATCCATACAATTAAAGAAATTTAGGGATGAGGCAACTTTCCTCGGATCGTGACCTGCGGGTGTACTGTCAGGATCCGCTCTGCGAATAAAATATGTGATTTTCGCTCTGAGTTGATTCAGAGATAAATTTGAGCCTGATGTTTCTCCCCTGAATAGTTGACCACCCTTGAAGTCTGAAGTTCTACGAAGATAGACCTTTAGGCATTCTACTGGACATAGAGATGCATCTTCTTTCAGAGGGTAGATTCTCCAGGGACCCCACCTGTTGGTGGGTAACTCATTCTTGGCGAGAAACGTAGGATCCGGAAACAGGTTCAGCTCCCCCCCATCCAGGAACTGAACACGACCTGCCTCTCTCGAGAGGGCTACGATCTCACTAACCCTGGCCCCGGACGCGAGTGCAAATAGGAAAATAACTTTTAGCGTCAAATCCTTTAACGCACATTCTTCATTGCTCAACAGGGAGGCGAAATGAAGAACTTTGTCTAAAGACCATGAGATGGGCTTTGGAGGTGCTGAAGGTCTTAGCCTAGCACAGGCTTTCGGAACTCTATGAAAGATCTCGTTACCTAGGTCGATCTGGAAGGCAAATAAAATGGGTCTCATCAAAGCAGATTTACACACTGAAATCGTGTTAGCTGCCAACCCTTGGCCATGGAGGTGGATGAAGAAAGATAAGCAGAAGTCTGTTGAGATCTCCTGCGGATTCTTTGCCTTTACAAAGGCCACCCATTTTCTCCAAGATGACTCATATTGCCTTCTAGTCGATTTGCACTTATATTCCTCTAGGAAGTCTATGCTGGCTTCCGAAATCCCGAAACGCTTTCTCACCGCTAGGGCGAGAAAATCATGAGCTGCAGGGTCTGGGTTTTCTGTAACGAAGCGCAGACAGTCGACTTCTGGACTCGCTGGGTCAGAACTGGATGTGGTAGCGGCACGAACTTCATCTGTAGTTCCAACGCCAAAAGGAACCACATACTGTTCGCCCACTTGTGGGCCACTATTGCCGCTACCCCCTTGAAGGATCTCAGTTTGTTGAGGACCCTCAACAGAAGGTTGTGAGGAGGGAACAGATAAATCCTGGACCATCTGTTCCAGTCGAGGGACATTGCGTCCACTGCTTCCGCTAAGGGGTCCTCGTACGGGGAAACGTACAGGGGCAACTTCTTCTTGTCTTTCGTCGCAAAGAGGTCTATTTGCAGTTCTGGGACTTGATTCAGAATGAAGGAAAATGATCCTGCGTCTAAGGACCATTCCGACTCTATCGGTGTGAACCTGGATAGAGCGTCCGCTGTCACATTGCGGACTCCTTGAAGGTGAACTGCCGACAGGTACCACTTCTTCTTTTCCGCCAATCGGAAAATGGCTAACATCACTTGGTTGAGAGGTGGTGACCTCGACCCTTGTCGATTCAAGCATCTCACAACCACCTCGCTGTCCGTCACCAATCTTATGTGGATCGAGTGACGCGGGGAGACTTTCTTTAAGGTAAGGAGCACTGCCATAGCTTCTAGAAAGTTTATATGAAAGGTCCTGAATAGCTTGGACCAAGTCCCCTGGACTTTTTTCCGATGAGAGTGACCTCCCCATCCCTCCTTTGAGGCGTCTGAGTGAATCGTCATCGACGGGGGAGGTGGCTGAAGAAGAACCGACTTCTTTAGATGTCTGGCTTGGGACCAAGGTCTGAGAAGAGTACGTAGCAGAGGCGGCACTGGTCTTCTCAGGTCTCTTCGCGCGTTTGATGCATACCTTCTCCAAACTCCGGTTGCATCCTTTAGCTGTGCTCTTAGCACTGGGTCTGTCACTGAAGCAAACTGGAGAGAGCCTAGTACCCTCTCCTGTTCGCGTCTTGATATCCTTTCGGAATCTAGAAGTCTCTTGACAGAGCCCGCTATCTCCTTCCTTTTCTTCGTCGGGATGGAGAAACTGTGTGACAAAAGGTCCCAGTGGATTCCCAGCCACTGGAACTTTTGGGATGGAGAAAGTCGAGACTTTTTTCTGTTGATCTTGAAGCCTAGGTACTCTAGGAACTGGATCACCTGACTGGAAGCTTGCAAGCATTCGGTCTCGGATGCTGCCCACACCAGCCAGTCGTCCAGGTAGGCTACTACCTGAATTCCCTTTAGGCGTAATTGTTTGAGAGCTGCGCTCGCAAGCTTCGTGAAAATCCTTGGGGCTATGTTTAGCCCGAATGGCATGGCTCTGAAGGCGTACAGTCTCCGTTGTAGCCTGAACCCTAGGTAGGGGGAGAGTCGACGGCTGATTGGAATGTGCCAATAGGCGTCTGACAAGTCTATAGAGACTGAGTATGCCCTCTTGGGCAGTAAGGTCCTTATGTGTTGCAGTGTTAGTATCTTGAATTTGCAATTCACTATGAACTTGTTGAGTGGTGACAAGTCCAGAATGACTCTGAGCTTTTCCGAGTCTTTCTTGGGAACACAAAACAGCCTCCCTTGGAATTTGATGGACTTCACCTTTCGGATCACCTTTTTCTCCAACAGTTCTTGAACGTACTCCTCCAAAACGGGGGTGGAGTGTTGGAAAAACCGAAGGCAAGGTTGGTGGAGTGCTGTACCAGCTCCAACCCAGTCCATTCTTGAGTAGGCTTTGGGCCCAGGGATCGAAGGTCCAGCGATCCCAAAATTTCATCAGTCTCCCTCCTACCGGTATCATTTCACTTGGACTGCCGTCCTGAGGTCTTGCCTCCCTGACCACGACCACCTCTGAATCCCCTTCCCCTTGAGGGGCGCCTAGACGAGCCTCTGGCTGCTCCTCTAGGTTTTGCACGAAAGGAAGAAGACTGTCCTTCGAACGTTGGGGTGAATGTGGTTGACTGACCTGGCACAGCCTTAGGTACCCACTGAAAAGCAGTCGGGGTTTGTGCCACCATCTGGGGCACTGGAGGGAAAGGCAATTGCAGTTGCTGTTGCTGTCTATAAGGCTTGGCTGGCCGAGATGGTAGCCTAGTCCTCATATTCTTCCTCTTTGGTTGAGGACCCTCATCCGGGGAAGATTTTCTTTTGATAGCCAGGCCCCACTTCTGGAGAAGGTTTCTATTCTCCACGGCGGCCTTATCAACAACCTCTTTGACCACATCGGTAGGGGAAAGGTCTTTTCCCCAAATGTTGGAGGAGATTAATTTCCTTGGCTCGTGTCTCACCGAAGCCCCGGTGAACACGAACTCCCTGCAAGCTCTCCTTGCCTTGATGAAGCCATAAAGGTCCTTCGTCACTGTGGCTAGGTGAGACTTAGCCACTACCATGAACATTTCATGGACCTTAGGGTCACTTGCCATTGTCTCAAGAGTAGTCTGATGAGACATTGAGGCAGCCAGTCTTTCTTTGGTCTCGAACTCTCTTCGTAAAAGAGATTCGGACAGCTTGGGGAGGTCCTCGCCGAATTGCCGTCCGGCAATATCAGCCTCCAACTTTCCCACTGAGAATGTCAGATGGACATCCTTCCAGTCTTTGTGGTCCATAGGCAGAGCCAGCAACAAGGGTTTACACTCCTCCAGGGAGGGGCAAGGCTTGCCGGCCTCGACTGCCTTTAGGACAGCCGCAAACCCTTTCTGTAAAAAGGGGAAGGCTCTATCAGGAGAGGACACAAAAGAAGGGAGCTTCTTGCTCAATGCAGCTACCTTCGAATTAGAGAAGCCCCTCTCTTTCATCGAGGATGAAAGTAGGGCTTGAGCCTTAGCGTGGTCCATAATAATGACCTCCTTCGGCTCCGTCTCCTCCCTTGAAGCTGGTTCTTTTCTCAGCCGGACATGATGCCTTGCTGGGCCAGAATTCTACCTCCTCTAGGGGAACTGAACCCAGCTTATCCGAGATGACGATCTTTCCAGTCGTCATCGGCATGTGCTCAGCATACCTCCATGGGTTAGCATCTGAGCATATGGGAAGGTCTTTCACATTGAGCCTTTTCTGGGGCCCATGTGATTCTGCTAGGGACTGCATACGCAGTTCCATTGCAGCCGCCTTCTCCTGATTCTCCTTCTGCATTTGTTGGATCATTCCAACAATCGAAGAGAGGGCCTGTCCCAGTTCTACTGGGAGACCAGCCGATGTTGAGGGGATAGGCTCCGGCATCTGAACCGGAGTAGCCGACACCTCGTCGACCTCATCCTCTACGACATCCGGGGTTTGAACTTGATCCTGACCTTCTGCCAGGAGGTCTTCTTCCAAACGTTCGTCCAGGTCAGACATCCTGTCATACAACTGGATGTCTTGCATCGCATCTGCGACTTCCGCGTCCACCTGGACTTGATCTTGAGGGATCTCCTCTTGAGGCTGGGGAATCACTGCCTCAGCTGATGCCTGGGGAAAAAGATACGCCCTCATCTTCTCACTTGGAAGATAAGGGCCAGAGGTGTTCTTCTTGAAGCCCCTTACCCAAGTACGAAGCTTTTCCCTTGCTATATCCCTTGATTCCGCTATTCTAGGGGAATCAAAAGCCTCAGTAATCAGGTTAGTGCATACAGTACATACCTGAGGGTCCCAATACTGGAGATCATCCTTGGAGACAGCGCATGCTGCGTGTCTCCTACAACACTCATGTCCGCAGAGGTTCTTGCTGCGGACATTGCAGAAAACATTTCCGCACTTCGGAGGGTCCTCCTGTAAAGAGAAGAAATTTCTATGAGTATCAAGTGAACTATGTATCACTGGATATGCATAGTATAGCATAACAATTCATAAAGGAAAGACACACACTTGTGTTTCCCTCACAACCCATTGTTGCAGCCTTCCAGATAATAAAATCAAAATGGTTTATCTCTTCTAGAGTAACCAATGCAAGGTTTCCAGAGGAAACAGGTGGAGCTCACACCTAGGCAATGATTTTAAAATCCTGGATAATAGACAGGGAAGAACTCTGCTTCCTATCTGAGGGCAACAGCAAAGGGCTGTGCAAGAAAACACAATAGTGTTAGAAGATACAGTGCTGTACCTAAACCTTTACTATAGTTTTCTTCTTACTGTATATGCTATACAGAAGAATACTAGTACAGTATAGGAGGATGTGTGCCGGCCTGCCTTTGCCGGCCGGCACACACCACAACTAGCTTTAAAGTATACTACTTAACAGCTATAGGGCGGCAGCACTCTGGTTCAAATGCCTGTGCCGGTCGGCAGCAGCTGCCGGCCGGCAACAGCCAGTGTTGGCCGGCAATGACTGCCGGCCAGCAACTACACAAGGTAGTACCCAGCTGCCGGCCACACTCTTGGTGACCGGCAGACAAGGACTGACATAAGCCGGCCGGCAAAGGTACAAGACCGATGCCAGCCGGCAGCAAAAGAACCAGAAGACTACACCTGCCCGGCTGCCGGCCTCATAGGCCGGCAGCCGGGACAGGTACAGCACTAGAAGAAAATAGAATGGATGCCGGGATAAGAGTGTACACAACCCCCCAAGCCCGGCAACCGAAAGAGTGCATATAAGGAAGGGGAGAAACTTAATTCAGGCTTCCTTGACCAATGCCGTCCGGCTCTGCCGGCAGGCATGGATGAGGGACCAAGAGAGGTCCGGGCAGCACTCGAAAACATAAGACCCTTGCCGGCCAGCATCTCTGCCGGCCGGCAATGGGCTTAGTCAATTCCACATCCCAACCTATTCTAGGTCCAGAAGTAGAACGACGTACAGTACAGTAATACCCCTGCCGGCCAGCTCTGCCGGCCGGCAAGGTACAGTACAGTAATGGCTAGGCCATTACGGAGATAGAGGGGGAAGGGACAAGAGGGTCCTGCCAACCTTGCTTTAGTGACAGATCACCCGCAGCCAAGAACTTTGTCTTAGCCTAAGGGAGATCTAAGGGAAAGGGCCAGCAATACTTGCCAGCTTCCAGAGCACCAAAGCAAGGAAGGCGTTGCTACTCCCAGGGGAAGAACTTATCCTCCCCCGAGAACAGCAACAGGACTTAGTCTGGTCGATCACAAAAGAAGGAATCATAACTTACAGAAACCTTCGGTAGTGACCTAAGGGAGCTGAGCTCCCTTTGTAAGTGTTAGGTCAGCGAGGGAGACTCTGCCCCAAGCCAGACAACACGGACTCAGACTAAAAACTCTGTTGTTCTGTCCCTCTTTGAACCAGACTTACTGGAACAGGAAGGTACAGTAACACCCTAGTATAGTTTTATCGAAAATAAATTCGGAAAAAACCACTTAGGGATAAGCCCAAGGCTTAAACAGAGGGAAAGGAATTGCATACCTTCTCCGAAGAAAAGAAAGCAACCGGGGAGTATGATAAAGTATACTAAGGCTCCATAAGCAATTAGCCTAGGCACCAAGAGAATCGATTACCTAATTCACCGAAACTCACACGTATACAATCTTGGAAATATTCCACACAGTCTTAAATGTATAAAATATAGCCTAAAGCTTCAATAAAATTTTAATTACACTCGGAAAAACCAAAATCATGCATGAAGTACTAGGACCAAACGACTAGGCTACATGGCCTAGCGTAGGCCAGAATGGCGAATACTTCGCCAAATAATACTAAGCACGAAAGGAAATCCTATGTAAAGCTAAATAGCTAAAATTTATTAAAGCAAAACAACCAGGAATGTCACTCTGACTAACTAATTTATACCTAGCGAGTGACAGTGTCCAGGACACCTCTGGTAGGCTACGGCTCTTGTATCAAAGATTAATCCTATTAATCACTCAAAATTTTACCAAGAGCCTACATTTATACATAACAGACACTATACTCAACTTATCCGAGGCCAACGAAGACGGAGAAGCCATGAAAAGCTGAATAAATCCAAGATTTGCGAGAAAAACAGGAAAAAACA
>NC_090725.1:79205661-79210661 GCF_036898095.1 Palaemon carinicauda
ATTATCCATAGTTTTAAGTGTAATGCTAATACATATTCTAGTAAGATAACATAGGCGAATAAGACGCAAGGTTCACTAAGAACTAGTTTATTGATGATCAATAAAAATATATAGGTCAATCGACAATTATAAGAATTAAAAGATGTGGATGAACAAATAAATATGCATAAAGATCACAGTAAAACAGAAAATGTTTCATCTGAAAAGGAAACATATATGCACCACTTTGGATATCAAAATATTAATATTGTTATTACAGTCTGTCTTACTGCTCAATCACACTAGCGTCACAACCGCTTGGCACATGTGTCCGCACTTATGCTTGGTTCACCTTTGTCTATAGAACAGTTCATAAGGACACCTTAGTGACCTAACACTTAGTCTGTAGAAACAATCCGTGACTACACACCCACCCCTGAATTAATCATCCCAATTAATTTCACTGTTCCTCGCAGATTTAAACAGCAGGTTTAAGAACACTACCTGCTGCTACCACAGACCTCTTCAGTTCCTCCACTTGCTTTGCATAGTGTCTAAAGAATACTCTGGATGACTTCCAGCCAGTGTATGAGCGAAGATGTTCAAAATCCATATTATTAAAGAAATTTATGGAAGAGGCAACTTTTCTTGGATCATGACCTGCGAGTGTATTGTCTGGATCCACTCTGCGAATAAAATGGGTGATTTTCGCCCTTAGTTGCTTCAGAGATAAATTTGAGCCTGAGGTTTCTCCCCTAAACAGCTGTCCTCCCCTAAAGTCTGAAGTTCTACGAAGATAGACCTTTAGGCACTCCACTGGACAAAGAGATGCATCTTCCTTCAGAGGGCAGATTCTCCAGGGACCCCACCTATTGGTGGATAGCTCGTTCTTGTCGAGAAACGTTGGGTCCAGAAAAGGTTCAGTTCTCCCCCATCTAAGAACTGAACATGACCTTCCTCTCTCGAGAGGGCTACTATTTCACTAACTCCAGCCCCCGAAGCGAGTGCAAACAAATATAACTTTTTGGGTCAAATCCTTTAAAGCACACTCCTCATTAATTGTCGAGAATTTTTCTCCGACTTATTGAAAACTAATGATTCTAGGCCCAATGGAATGGGCCGATG
This sequence comes from Palaemon carinicauda, assembly GCF_036898095.1. Lineage (NCBI taxonomy): Eukaryota > Metazoa > Arthropoda > Malacostraca > Decapoda > Palaemonidae > Palaemon > Palaemon carinicauda. Next base: position 79,206,766 of record NC_090725.1, read on the forward strand.
ATAAGACCTTGAAGAGGTTTGCTTTCTAAAACTATTCAGGAGGGTTTCAATAAAATATGATCACAAAATTTGGTTTATTACAAAAATAATCATTTAAAAACACAAGAACAAGTCACGCAAAATGAAAGTTAGGTCTTCAACCATACTTCACACGCAGTTACTCGACATTGACAAGAAATTCAAATACAGGCTCTCATGTACTTAGAACACAGTAACCCTTAGGGGGTTTGCAACATGTGCTCATAAAACTTGAGTTCACGGTTGAACTAAACAAGGCGAAATTACAACATTACAATGATAACTCTAGGGTAAATGACATACCGGTGCCTGCAGACATCATTTGAGACATAATTCAAATCCCTAATTCCAGGGATGACAAATTTTCAGACAGATAAAAATGTACATAATTCACACTGACAAAGGAACCGACCTGGTATTGCGGTAGATAGGAGCCAGAGGCAGAGACACACGCTACAACTCCATAGACAGTATTTACTTCGATCAGGGTTTAGGCAGGAATGGCTGGGCATCGCTCAGCATAGCTCAAAGGAAAACTACTGTCTCCCGCGTTAAGTAAAGGGTCCCTGTAAAATGCGCGGGAACTCTCACTTTATTTTTTCAGCAAGGGGTTTAAATCGAGTTTCTTTATAGAAAACAAGATTATTTTTGAAAAACAGTTAGAAAGTCTTACTTTAGATCAACGGGTAATCTCATTACTTCGTCTGAAGGCCGTAATTCTCCAGAATCTAACAAACTAGCGAGACCTTGGCTCTAAACATGTACATCGATAATTTTGCCTGCATGAACGAACACAATATCATTTCGTAAAATGTAAATAATAAAGACTTTGTTTCTCTGACACCCGCTCCTTCCCCGCCATGTGGTAGAAATTTACGCCACAATACTGTCAGGTATTGGACAGCACTCATTCATAGAAACGCCCGCGAGATCTTTCAGTCTTGCCCTGATTTAACACAACGTTTGTGAAGTTTAAATGGCGGGGATTTCGAATGATCAGTTCGAAATTCCCGACATACTCCACACCCGAAATAAAGGGGAGGAGAAACGTCAGACAATTAGGCAAGACTGAACTCAGGGGGGGAGTAACCACTCCAAGATTCGGATAGGCTTGTTGCGTAACGCTCCACAAAGACTCTAACGGAGTACACACACAATATACATCAAGAGAAATATTACCCCAGGGCAATCAATTCTTACAAGTATATACACAATGGCAATAATATATACAAATGTACCCAAACATATAATACATACATGAATCAATCAATAGAAAGGCAATAGGCCTGCAATGATATCTCAATAAGCAATGTATACATGCACAATAATAAATCGAATAATCATATATATATATATATATATATATATATATATATATATATATATATATATATATATATATATATATATATATATATATATACCCGTACAATCATAAGGCAATCCGCCCTTAATCAATCAATGGAATTACCACTCCCAAACAGCCACAAACCTTGGCAATTACTCTAGGGGAAGGGGGGCCCGGTTCTGTATAACGCTAGACTGAGGCCCTCCCATTCCTGTACTCTATACCCGACGCACTTCCAACCTCTGTGGATTCAAACTCACCTACACTTACTTCTTTCCCCCCTCCCTACCAACCAGAAGGAGGGATACTCCTGTTTTTGTTTTTTTTACTGTTTGCAGCTATGACTTATATATCTTCATTCTCAACTAATCGTTTCATCAACTCTCGCTGCTTCGCAGCAGCCTTTCTCAATGGGCGTGCGGAACGTCCTTGTCGGCCCGACGTCTCTGATTTTACGGCACTTTCACTACTCTCACTAACCGTCTTTGCATCGCTACTTTCGTTACCATCATTACCTCTACTATCTTCGTCCCTACCTAAGACCTCTGTGGCTTGTTGTCGAGATGTCGTAGCCTGAACTATCTCCTGGTTGTCCCCAGATGTCACAACATTCCCTGGCAGTCCTGCTAGCAAACTGTTCGCACCCTCGTCTTCGACGTCGCCGTCGCCATCGTCTTCTCCAGCACCATCATCGTCATCAGAGGGGGCAATCTCCAGGGGAACCAGGTGGCTGACAGCTCGCAGGGACTCGACATCCTCGAACAACACCTTGGCCAAAAGCACGACTCCGTCGTCTTCAGGATATGTCTCCACGACACGTCCAAGGGGCCACGCAGCTCTTTTTTTATTGTCTTGCTTGACCAGCACGATGTCTCCGGGGTACAGCTTGGAAGGTTCCCCAGAGCGACAGTCGTGTCTGGCCCTCAGGGCACTTAAATACTCTTTCCTCCACCTCTCCTGGAAGGCTTTCAGAGTGTGTCAACTTCAAATAACGATCACGGAGCCTCCGGGAGGTGAAGGTAGCACTGAGGTCGTCGTCTGGCAAGATCGGTGCCATCAGGTTCATAATGTTTCCTCGCACTAAATGGGAGGGGGTGAGGACCTCATCCTCGCACTTGTCGCCGCTGTACATTAGAGGCCTGTTATTAACTACTGCCTCCGCTTCTTTCACTAACGTTAGGACGTGGGCATCCGGCAGGTATTTCTTCCCAAGAGCTATCTGGAGGGTACGTTTTGTCACTCCGATTAGGCGCTCGAAAAAACCACCTTTCCAAGGCGCACGGGGCGTCTGAAAACTCCATTCGATTCCAGTTTTCCTCAGGAACTGCTGAACTTCATCCCCTTCATAAAGTCCCTGAAGGAGTTTGCTGGCAGTCTTGAACGTTTGATGATTATCGGAGGTGATGAAAGACGGGGCGCCGTGGGTAGCACAAAAACGACGCAAGGCCAGGACAAACTCCTCCGCTTCCAGGGAGGGGCAGAAATCGAGGTATACGGCCCTGCTGGCCATGCATGTTACGATCAGTATGTCGCCAGGCCGCGTTTCGGTCTGTATGGCCGCTGTGTGGTCCACTCCGACTGCGGTAAATGGCTTCGTCAAGCTGATCCTTTCCTTCGGTAGGGGGAGTGGCGGTGGCTGTCTCAACAGGGGCTGGAAAGCTAGCACACATTCTGGACACTGCCGTACAATTTGCCTTGCAATGGAACGTAGGCCCGGCGACCAGCATTTCTGTCGAAAGATACCCATTAGTGTACAGTATTCACACTACAATGTAAGTGCAAACAATGCAAATATCTTATATAAGCCCTAACTAAGCATCCCTTAGGTGGCAAAAGAATCAAATGTTTCATTTTCTCTACTTGGGACACACATCCCCTAGTGCAAATCAACTTATTATCTAACACTAGATATAACTGTCTGACAAAATTAATGACTTCACAAGGGGGTCTGACCTCACCCTCCAAGTAAGCATAGACTGTAGGCAAATATTTTTGCTCTAATTGAACAACAATTCTAAACGGGTCCCGTTTTAATTTAGCAAATCTCAATATTAACCTAGTAACTCTCAATAAGAATTGGAACTCTACTTACCTCTGTAGAAGTTCCCATATCTCTCCTGGGGGAACATGTCTTATTTCTTCCCTCAATTCTTCCACCGCCTCTACTACAGCTGTCACACTGGTTGGATCATCCTCTTTGTAGGGAACAGGCTCTCCCGTGGTCCTCAGGAACTCTGGACCCTTCTTCCAAAGAGGGTTCTGTAGCAGTTGTTGCGTTGTTGCTCCTCTGGACAGGTCATCGGCAGGATTTTGTTTACTCGGGACATGGTTGAGACTGAAATCGCAAACCTGACGAAGAAAAATAATCTCCGCCGCTCTGTTAGATACAAATACATTCTTATTATGTTTGGCATCGGGAGATGCTACCCATGCCAACGTGACCTTACTGTCGGTCCACATGACTATCTCTCGTGGCTCTATCAGCCCTTTAAGTGTCTTAGCTAATCTGCAGCCTAACAACAATGCTAAT
>NC_090725.1:79220661-79223161 GCF_036898095.1 Palaemon carinicauda
AACAATTTAAAATAATGAGTTTCCTGGGTTCAACAATTTAAAAGAATGAGTTTCCTGGGTTCGACAGTGTACAAGAATGGGTTTGTTGGAATAAAATAATATAAAAGAATGGGTTTGCTGGGTTCAACAATATAAAAGAATGGGTTTGCTTGGTTCAACAATATAAAAGAATGGGTTTGCTGAGTTCGACAAATAAAAGAATGGGTTTGTTGGGTTCGACAAATAAAAGAATGGGTTTGCTGGGTTCAAAAATATTGAAAAACGGGTTTGCTGGGTTCGACATTACAAAAGAATGGGTTTGCAGGGTTCAAATATATAAAATATAGAGTTTGATGGGTTCAAACAATATAAAAGAATGGGTTTGGTAGGTTAAAATATAAAAAGAATGGGTTTGTTGGGTTCGACAATATAAAAGAATAGGTTTGCTGGGTTCAAGAGTTTGATGGGTTCAAACAATATAAAAGAATGGGTTTGTTGGTTTAATAAATATAAAAAAATGGGTTTGTTGGGATAAGATGATATTAAAGAATGGGTTTGCTGGGTTCAACAATATAAAAGAATAGGTTTTCTGGGTTCATAGACTAAAATTATGGGTTTGCCAGGTTCTAAAGACAGGTTCAAACAATAAATCTTAATGGGTTTATTGGGATTGAAAAATATAAAAGAATGGGTTTGCTGGGTTCAAACAATCTAAGGGAATTAATTTACAGGGTTCGAAAATATAAAAGAATTAATTTGCCTGGTTCAAACAGTATAAAAGAATGGGTTTGCTGGGTTCAAAAAATATAAAGGATTGGGTATGCTGGGTTCAAACAATATAACAGAATGGGTTTGCTGGGTTCAAACAATATAAAAGAATGGGTTTGCTGAGTTCAAACAATATAAAAGAATGGGTATGCTGGGTTCAAAAAATATAAAAGAATGGGCTTGCTGGGTTCAAAAAATATAAAAGATTGAGCTTGCTTAACTCAAAGATTATAAAAGAATGGGTTTGCTGGGTTCGAAAAATATAAAAGAATGGGTTTGCTGAGTTCAAACAATATATAAGAATGGGTTTGCTGGGTACAACGATATAAATGAATGAATAAGCTGTGTTTGAACCACATAAAAGAATAGAGTGGTTTAGCTCAAACAATATGAATAAATGGGCTTTGGGTTTACAAAATATAATAAATGGGTCTGCTGACTGACTTCAAACAATTTAAATCAATAGATTTGCTGACTTCAAACAAAAAAATAATAGGTTTGCTGACTTCAAACAATATAAATCAATAGGTTTGCTGACTTCAAACAATATAAATCAATGGGTCTGCTGACTTCAAACAATATAAATCAATAGGTTTGCTGACTTCAAACAATATAAATCAATGGGTCTGCTGACTTCAAACAATATAAATCAATAGGTTTGCTGACTTCAAACAATATAAATCAATAGGTTTGCTGACTTCAAACAATATAAATCAATAGGTTTACTGACTTCAAACAATATAAATCAATAGGTTTACTGACTTCAAACAATATAAATCAATAGATTTGCTGACTTCAAACTAAATGAAAATAATAGGTTTGCTGGTATTAAACCATATAAAAGTATGAGTTTGCTGGGTTCAAATAATATATTAAAATGGGTTTGCAGGGTTCAAATAATAAAAATATCCGGGTTGCTGGGTTTAAACTAAATAAAATTATGGGTTAGCTGGGTTCAGCAATATAAAACAATGGGGTTTCTGCATTCTACAATATAAATTAATGGGTTTGCTGGTTTTATACAATATATAATGATGGGTTTGCTGGGTTCAAACAATATGAAAGAAGGGGTTTGCAGAGTTCAAACAACATAAATTAACGAGTTTGCTGGGTTCAAACAATATAAATCAATGGGTTTGTTGGTTTAAAAATCATAAAACTATGCTGGGCTCAAACAATATAAATTAATGGGTTTGTCGAGTTCAAAACATAAATTAATGGGTTTGTCGAGTTCAAAACATATAAATTAATGGGTTTGTCGAGTTCAAAACATATAAATTAATGGGTTTGTCGAGTTCAAAACATAAATTAATGGGTTTGTCGAGTTCAAAACAAATTAATGGGTTTGTCGAGTTCAAAACATATAAATTAATGGGTTTGTCGAGTTCAAAACATATAAATTAATGGGTTTGTCGAGTTCAAAACATAAGTTAATGGGTTTGTCGAGTTCAAAACATATAAATTAATGGGTTTGTCGAGTTCAAAACATATAGATTAATGGGTTTGTCGAGTTCAAAACATATATTAATGGGTTTGTCGAGTTCAAAACATATAAAATAATGGGTTTGCAGAGTTCGAAAAATGTAAAATGGGTGCGCTCTATTAAAAATATATATGTTAAAGGGTTTGCTGCGATTAAACAATATAAAAGAATGGGTTTGCTGGATTCATCAACATAAAAGGATGGGTTTACTATGTTCAACAATATAAAATAATGGGTTTTCTATGTTCAACAATATAAAATAATGGGTTT
>NC_090725.1:79225661-79238161 GCF_036898095.1 Palaemon carinicauda
TAACTTTAACTTGATATGCTTCTCTCAAATACGTCTATTGAAAGTTCAACTATAGAAGAGAAGAAAAGGGCCATTGAGAATACTGTAAAATAGTATATGAATTTTGGAAGACAATCGGGATTAGAACAATTTTAAGGAATTCACAAATAAAATAAGGCAGCAATTTAACATAACTTCCCTAATAAATGGAAACTTACAAGCTTTTCTGAGAGAGAGAGAGAGAGAGAGAGAGAGAGAGAGAGAGAGAGAGAGAGAGAGAGAGAGAGAGAGAGAGAGAGAGAGAGAGAGAGAGAGAGAGCGCTAATAAGGCAGCAAATTAACATAACTTCCCTAATAAATGGAAACTTACAAGCTTTTCTGAGAGAGAGAGAGAGAGAGAGAGAGAGAGAGAGAGAGAGAGAGAGAGAGCTTCAAGGCTATAATTCTAATATTAATGAAACAGTTATTAAAAAAAGCTGGAAATTGTTAAATTTTGGTAGGTCAAGATCAAAGGTCAAGGTCAAAGGTCAAGCAAGATGTCCAATTCATGTAATCAGCCGTAAGTTTGGACATAGTTGTCAGCGAGACTTCAACCTTTGGTCATATTTAGGTATGGAAATCCACACCATTTAATACATGTTAATGTCGAATTTTAAGGTCGAGTCCAGGGTCAATGTCAAGCAAAAGGTCAAATTCGGGTCATCAATCCATAAGGCCCCACTTTTAATCGTAATGAAACTTACCGGGATTTTAACTCGTGAAAAGAGCTGTTAAGGTCAAAGGTCAAGGTCGAATCCAGGTCAAGGTAGAGCCAATGGTCAAATTCCGGTCATCAACCATACAATCAAAAATTTGAATCGTAAACTAAAGAACCTCGCAGGGATTTTAAACTGTTATGTAAAGAGCTCTTAAGGTCGAAGGTCAAGGTCGAGTCTAAGGTCAAGGTAGGGCAAAACGTCAAATTCCGGTCATCAACCATACAGCCAGAATTTTAATCGTAAAGAAAAGAAACTTTCAGGGATTTAAAACTTATATAAAGAGCTCTTAAGGTTAAGTATAAAGTCAAGGTCGAGTCTAAAGTCAAGGTCGAGTCTAAGGTCAAGGTCGAGTCTAAGGTCAAGGTCGAGTCTAAGGTCAAGGTAAGGCGAAAGGTAAAATTCCGGTCATCAACCATATGGCTACAATTTTAATCGAAAAGTAATGAAAATTGCAAGGATTTTAAACCTTTATTTAAAGAGGTGGAAATTATTAATTGTTCCAGGGAAAGGTACGCTGATTTTAGAAAATAAGCGGAGGCCTGCACTCTAAGTGCTTTTCTAGTTCGAATATGTCTTACAGAAAGGAAAAATAACAATCGTAATCCAACCTATAGCACAACACCTGCACCTAAATCTATTAATATCCTGTATCGACCACCTGCAAGCCACAATACTGCCTATATCATTTACTTGTTTACTTGTTATGGGTTTAAATCCAACCCTCCACTGAAGTCGAGTGAACTACTTCTCGGGCGGGTCCATATTAATCATCTAACGAAACATTTTCATTAACTTATACAATTCTTTGATTGTAGCATCTTCCAAATCATATGATCTTGTGAAAAGTAATGTCTTTAGTTTCTTCTTAAATTCAATTGCTCCCTTTAGGTCCTTCACTTCAGTTGGCAGTTTATTATAATGTCTCGGCGCACAGTAGCTAAAAGCCCTTTCACCAAATTTACTATTAGTTCTTGGTTCAGATAGCCTATACCTCCGAACTATACCATAATCTGTACCAATCACCTGCAAAGTATCTTAAGTCAGTCACAATCAAAACCTTACACCAAACAGCGTATTGCTACCGTCTACAATCTCACTGTAACGAAATAAAATAAGGCATTGATACGCCATCCTGATCAGTGCTAAATATGTTCTATTACTTTGATGCATATGCTGTAATGCTCTTAAAGGCCGTTCTTGAATTTATGTTAATAAAAATAAATTTCTACCTCATACTTGGGATCGAACGCTAGCCCCTTCTAATGAAAGGCCAGGTCGAAACCAACCATGCCACGAGAGGCCATAAAAGAAATCGGAACCTGACGCTACCCAGCTGTCCGAGGATTTACCTGGCGAGACATCAGTCTCTTACCATCGAGTTTTACCCGATTTCCCGGCCCACCACGTGACACAATTGGTAGTAATTCATTTAAATTACCCCTAATGAGTCAATATGGATTAATATCAACACAACATCGTGTTCAAATAGAAATAAATTTCTACCTCATACTTGGGATCGAACGCTAGCCCCTTCTAATGAAAGGCCAGGTCGAAACCAACCATGCCACGAGAGGCCATAAAAGAAATCGGAACCTGACGCTACCCAGCTGTCCGAGGATTTACCTGGCGAGACATCAGTCTCTTACCATCGAGTTTTACCCGATTTCCCGGCCCACCACGTGACACAATTGGTAGTAATTCATTTAAATTACCCCTAATGAGTCAATATGAATTAATATCAACACAACATCGTGTTCAAATAGAAATAAATTTCTACCTCATACTTGGGATCGAACGCTAGCCCCTTCTAATGAAAGGGCAGGTCTAAACCAACCATGCCACAAGGTCTACTAAACAAGCTTCAAGAAAAATCACCAAGATGGAAAACGCTGTAAATTTCGCTGATGGAACTAGTAAAGATAATGCAGTGACAGATTACAATGCATATTTGAGGGTGCAATAATGTAGATGATCATTGAAGTGAAACCAAAAATTATAATGCAGTGACAGTTTACATATATTTGAAGGTGCAATATTCGTTAAAGTGAAACCCAAAATTATAATCTGCAATACTTAAATTGAGAAATATGTAGAATAGGTACCAATGGCCCATTACAGTGAATCCTTTATATAAATGAGAGGTTATTTAAAGATGTTATTTCAGAAGCCCGCCGCAGGCGAGACTATTCTTCGATATGGATTTGAGAATAACTTGTTTACTTGTTTTGGGTTTAAATCCAACCCTCCACTGAAGTCGAGTGAACTACTTCTCGGCCGGGTCTATATTAATCATCTAACGAAACATTTACATTATAACTTATACAATTCTTTGATTGTAGCATCTTCCAAATCATATGATAATGTGAAAAGTAATGTCTTTAGTTTCTTCTTAAATTCAATTGCTCCCTTTAGGTCCTTCATTTCAGTTGGCAGTTTATTATAATGTCTAGGCGCACAGTAGCTAAAAGCCCTTTCACCAAATTTACTATTTGTTCTTGGTTCAGATAGCCTATGTTTGTCACTCATGTGTCTTGTGTTAACATTTGTTTCTAGTTCTAGTTTATTCAGGCATTCTTTTAGATATTTTGGTTAATTTTGGTTCAGTATCTTAAACGTTAGTGAGTAGCTTGTATTAAATTCTTGCTTTTACCGGTAGCCAGTGTAATTTAATTAGTGCAGGGGTAACTCTTTCCCTATTATTAATCTAGCGGCTCTGTTTTGTACTCTCTGAATTTTCTTCAGCTGATAATTTGGTAAGCCATAGAACAGTGAGTTGCAGTAATCAATTCTTGAAAATATGTGGTGATTAATGAGTATGGCCATAGATTTTTCATCTAAGTATTTACTAATAAATGCTATGTTTCTAATATGATAGTTACAATTTCTTACCATATTATTTATGTTCATTCATTGTCAGTCTATCATCCATGATTACTCCAAGATTCCTGCCAGATTTCTTTAGGTCAATGATCGATTGACCTATTTCAATTCTTTGGAAGCATTCGATTCTTTTTAAATCTTTTTCATTTCCAAAAATAATACATTCACTGTTATCTTCATTGAGCTTGAGCTTTTTTGTTAACATCCAAGCCTTAATGTCATTCATTATTTCATGTATCTTTCTTTTAGCTTCATCAACTGATTCTATTGGGAAATAGAATTGTGTATCATCAGCTTATATTTTAAACTTAACTCTATGAGTTTCAAGTATATTTGCCAATTCAATCGTGTAAATTTCAAACAGAATACTCTATGATATCCTGAATGAAATACATAAGAATGTATACAACAAACAGATCAGGTCTTGTAGTGCGTAGTGTTTCCATGTGTGATGGGACCAAGAAAAAGTATAAACCTATAAACGAGAAAACAGCAAATATTAAAACTCTTTGATAAGGTATCTTTAGTATATGTAAAAAAAAAAAAAGTATAAACCTATAAACAAGAAATCATCAAGTATTAAAACTCTTTGATAAGGTATCTTTAGTATAAAAAAAAAAAAACAGAAAACAGCAAATATTAAACCTCTTTGATAAGATATCTTTAGTAAAAAAAAAAAAAAAAAAAAAAAAAAAAAAAGACATTTTGGTTTTTAATTTCAAACCTCTTAGCATAGAGACTCAGTAAACGTCAATTACAAAATTGTTACGAACAACAGAATGGGGTTCAGCAGAACTCTTCGAACACAGCGAATTACTCACAGAAATATTGTGACCAACAATCAAACCGAACTAAAAATCAAGCTCTTTACTATCATCGAATATCCCGGAACCTATGGCACTTTTCTACGAATTGGTTAATTGAATAGACAGACTTTATGGTGTGCGAGAAAGTTTTGTTAACTTTGAATGTAAAACAAAAATATTCTAGCTGAAAGAGAGGTAGTTCATTTCCAGTGAATCTTTGGTAACCGAATCTTCAGATGAGAAGGTACCCAATGTCTAAGGAAACATATGGCATTTAATTGTTAATTGCCTATCGAATGTATAGAATCGTTGTAGCTTAGCGCAAAGGTCGGGGACTGATGATAACAACAACAACAACAACAACAATATTAATAATAAATAATAATCTGCAGGACGAGTTCTAAAAATTATAATAATAATCGTTGTAGTTTATGCAAAGGTCGGGGACTGATAACAACAACAACAACAACAACAACAACAATAATAATAAAAAATAATAATCTGCAGGACGAGTTCTAATAATTATAATAATAATCGTTGTAGCTTATGCAAAGGTCGGGGACTAACAACAACAACAGCAACAATAATAATAAATAATAATCTGCAGGACGAGTTCTGATAATTATAATAATAATCGTTGTAGCTTATGCAAAGGTCGGGGACTAACAACAACAACAACAACAATAATTAATAATAATCTGCAGGACGAGTTCTAATAATTATAATAATAATCGTTGTAGCTTATGCAAAGGTCGGGGACTGATAACAACAACAATAACATCAACAACAACAATAATAATAATAAATAATAATCTGCAGGACGAGTTCTAATAATTATAATAATAATCGTTGTAGCTTATGCAAAGGTCGGGGACTGATAACAACAACAACAACAACAACAACAATAATAATAAATAATAATCTGCAGGACGAGTTCTAATAATTATAATAATAATCGTTGTAGCTTATGCAAAGGTCGGGGACTGATAACAACAACAATAATAATAATAGATAATAATCTGCAGGACGAGTTCTAAAAATTATAATAATAATCGTTGTAGCTTATGCAAAGGTCGGGGACTGATAACAACAACAATAATAATAATAGATAATAATCTGCAGGACGAGTTCTAAAAATTATAATAATAATCGTTGTAGCTTATGCAAAGGTCAGGGACTGATAACAACAACAACAACAACAACAATAACAATTAATAATAATCTGCAGGACGAGTTCTAATGATTATAATAATAATCGTTGTAGCTTATGCAAAGGTCGGGGACTGATAACAACAACAATAATAATAATAGATAATAATCTGCAGGACGAGTTCTAAAAATTATAATAATAATCGTTGTAGCTTATGCAAAGGTCGGGGACTGATAACAACAACAATAATAATAATAGATAATAATCTGCAGGACGAGTTCTAAAAATTATAATAATAATCGTTGTAGCTTATGCAAAGGTCGGGGACTGATAACAACAACAATAATAATAGATAATAATCTGCAGGACGAGTTCTAAAAATTATAATAATAATCGTTGTAGCTTATGCAAAGGTCGGGGACTGATAACAACAACAATAATAATAATAGATAATAATCTGCAGGACGAGTTCTAAAAATTATAATAATAATCGTTGTAGCTTATGCAAAGGTCGGGGACTGATAACAACAACAACAACAACAACAACAATAATAATAAATAATAATCTGCAGGACGAGTTCTAATAATTATAATAATAATCGTTGTAGCTTATGCAAAGGTCGGGGACTGATAACAACAACAACAACAACAACAATAATAATTAATAATAATCTGCAGGACGAGTTCTAATAATTATAATAATAATCGTTGTAGCTTATGCAAAGGTCGGGGACTGATAACAACAACAACAACATCAACAACAACAATAATAATAATAAATAATAATCTGCAGGACGAGTTCTAATAATTATAATAATAATCGTTGTAGCTTATGCAAAGGTCGGGGACTGATAACAACAACAACAACAACAACAACAATAATAATAAATAATAATCTGCAGGACGAGTTCTAATAATTATAATAATAATCGTTGTAGCTTATGCAAAGGTCGGGGACTGATAACAACAACAATAATAATAATAGATAATAATCTGCAGGACGAGTTCTAAAAATTATAATAATAATCGTTGTAGCTTATGCAAAGGTCGGGGACTGATAACAACAACAACAATAATAATAGATAATAATCTGCAGGACGAGTTCTAAAAATTATAATAATAATCGTTGTAGCTTATGCAAAGGTCAGGGACTGATAACAACAACAACAACAACAACAACAACAATAACAATTAATAATAATCAGCAGGACGAGTTCTAATGATTATAATAATAATCGTTGTAGCTTATGCAAAGGTCGGGGACTGATAACAACAACAATAATAATAATAGATAATAATCTGCAGGACGAGTTCTAAAAATTATAATAATAATCGTTGTAGCTTATGCAAAGGTCGGGGACTGATAACAACAACAACAACAACAACAACAATAATAATAAATAATAATCTGCAGGACGAGTTCTAATAATTATAATAATAATCGTTGTAGCTTATGCAAAGGTCGGGGACTGATAACAACAACAATAATAATAATAGATAATAATCTGCAGGACGAGTTCTAAAAATTATAATAATAATCGTTGTAGCTTATGCAAAGGTCGGGGACTGATAACAACAACAATAATAATAATAGATAATAATCTGCAGGACGAGTTCTAAAAATTATAATAATAATCGTTGTAGCTTATGCAAAGGTCGGGGACTGATAACAACAACAATAATAATAATAGATAATAATCTGCAGGACGAGTTCTAAAAATTATAATAATAATCGTTGTAGCTTATGCAAAGGTCGGGGACTGATAACAACAACAATAATAATAATAGATAATAATCTGCAGGACGAGTTCTAAAAATTATAATAATAATCGTTGTAGCTTATGCAAAGGTCGGGGACTGATAACAACAACAATAATAATAATAGATAATAATCTGCAGGACGAGTTCTAAAAATTATAATAATAATCGTTGTAGCTTATGCAAAGGTCGGGGACTGATAACAACAACAATAATAATAATAGATAATAATCTGCAGGACGAGTTCTAAAAATTATAATAATAATCGTTGTAGCTTATGCAAAGGTCGGGGACTGATAACAACAACAACAACAACAACAACAATAATAATAAATAATAATCTGCAGGACGAGTTCTAATAATTATAATAATAATCGTTGTAGCTTATGCAAAGGTCGGGGACTGATAACAACAACAATAATAATAATAGATAATAATCTGCAGGACGAGTTCTAAAAATTATAATAATAATCGTTGTAGCTTATGCAAAGGTCGGGGACTGATAACAACAACAATAATAATAATAGATAATAATCTGCAGGACGAGTTCTAAAAATTATAATAATAATCGTTGTAGCTTATGCAAAGGTCGGGGACTGATAACAACAACAATAATAATAATAGATAATAATCTGCAGGACGAGTTCTAAAAATTATAATAATAATCGTTGTAGCTTATGCAAAGGTCGGAGACTGATAACAACAACAATAATAATAATAGATAATAATCTGCAGGACGAGTTCTAAAAATTATAATAATAATCGTTGTAGCTTATGCAAAGGTCGGGGACTGATAACAACAACAACAACAACAACAATAATAATAATAGATAATAATCTGCAGGACGAGTTCTAATAATTATAATAATAATCGTTGTAGCTTATGCAAAGGTCGGGGACTGATAACAACAACAATAATAATAATAGATAATAATCTGCAGGACGAGTTCTAAAAATTATAATAATAATCGTTGTAGCTTATGCAAAGGTCAGGGACTGATAACAACAACAACAACAACAACAACAACAACAATAACAATTAATAATAATCTGCAGGACGAGTTCTAATGATTATAATAATAATCGTTGTAGCTTATGCAAAGGTCGGGGACTGATAACAACAACAACAACAACAATAACAATTAATAATAATCTGCAGGACGAGCTCTAATAATTATAATAATAATCGTTGTAGCTTATGCAAAGGTCGGGGACTGATAACAACAACAATAATAATAATAGATAATAATCTGCAGGACGAGTTCTAAAAATTATAATAATAATCGTTGTAGCTTATGCAAAGGTCAGGGACTGATAACAACAACAACAACAACAACAACAACAACAACAACAACAATTAATAATAATCTGCAGGACGAGCTCTAATAATTATAATAATAATCGTTGTAGCTTATGCAAAGGTCAGGGACTGATAACAACAACAACAACAACAACAACAATAACAATTAATAATAATCTGCAGGACGAGTTCTAATAATTATAATAATAATCGTTGTAGCTTATGCAAAGGTCGGGGACTAACAACAACAACAACAACAACAATAATAATAAATAATAATCTGCAGGACGAGTTCTAATAATTATAATAATAATCGTTGTAGCTTATGCAAAGGCAGGGACTGATAACAACAACAACAACAACAACAACAACAATAATAATAAATAATAATCTGCAGGACGAGTTCTAATAATTATAATAATAATCGTTGTAGCTTATGCAAAGGTCGGGGACTGATAACAACAACAACAACAATAATAATTAATAATAATCTGCAGGACGATTTCTAATAATAATAATAATCTGCAGGACGAGTTCTAATAATAATAATAATCTGCAGGACGAGTTCTAATAATTATAATAATAATCTGCAGGACGATTTCTAATAATTATAATAATAATCTGCAGGACGAGTTCTAATAATTATAATAATAATCTGCAGGACGAGTTCTAATAATTATAATAATAATCTGCAGGACGATTTCTAATAATTATAATAATAATCTGCAGGACGAGTTCTAATAATAATAATAATCTGCAGGACGATTTCTAATAATTATAATAATAATCTGCAGGACGAGTTCTAATAATTATAATAATAATCTGCAGGACGAGTTCTAATAATTAAAATAATAATCTGCAGGACGAGTTCTAATAATAATAATAATCTGCAGGACGAGTTCTAATAATTATAATAATAATCTGCAGGACGAGTTCTAATAATTATAATAATAATCTGCAGGACGAGTTCTAATAATTATAATAATAATCTGCAGGACGAGTTCTAATAATTATAATAATAATCTGCAGGACGATTTCTAATAATTATAATAATAATCTGCAGGACGAGTTCTAATAATAATAATAATAATCTGCAGGACGAGTTCTAATAATTATAATAATAATCTGCAGGACGAGTTCTAATAATTATAATAATAATCTGCAGGACGAGTTCTAATAATTAAAATAATAATCTGCAGGACGAGTTCTAATAATAATAATAATCTGCAGGACGAGTTCTAATAATTATAATAATCTGCAGGACGAGTTCTAATAATTAAAATAATAATCTGCAGGACGAGTTCTAATAATAATAATAATCTGCAGGACGAGTTCTAATAATTATAATAATAATCTGCAGGACGAGTTCTAATAATTATAATAATAATCTGCAGGACGAGTTCTAATAATTATAATAATAATCTGCAGGACGAGTTCTAATAATTATAATAATAATCTGCAGGACGAGTTCTAATAATTAAAATAATAATCTGCAGGACGAGTTCTAATAATAATAATAATCTGCAGGACGAGTTCTAATAATTATAATAATAATCTGCAGGACGAGTTCTAATAATTATAATAATAATCTGCAGGACGAGTTCTAATAATTATAATAATAATCTGCAGGACGAGTTCTAATAATTAAAATAATAATCTGCAGGACGAGTTCTAATAATAATAATAATCTGCAGGACGAGTTCTAATAATTATAATAATAATCTGCAGGACGAGTTCTAATAATTAAAATAATAATCTGCAGGACGAGTTCTAATAATTAAAATAATAATCTGCAGGACGAGTTCTAATAATTATAATAATAATCTGCAGGACGAGTTCTAATAATTAAAATAATAATCTGCAGGACGAGTTCTAATAATTATAATAATAATCTGCAGGACGATTTCTAATAATTATAATAATAATCTGCAGGACGAGTTCTAATAATAATAATAATAATCTGCAGGACGAGTTCTAATAATTATAATAATAATCTGCAGGACGAGTTCTAATAATTATAATAATAATCTGCAGGACGAGTTCTAATAATTAAAATAATAATCTGCAGGACGAGTTCTAATAATAATAATAATCTGCAGGACGAGTTCTAATAATTATAATAATAATCTGCAGGACGAGTTCTAATAATTAAAATAATAATCTGCAGGACGAGTTCTAATAATAATAATAATCTGCAGGACGAGTTCTAATAATTATAATAATAATCTGCAGGACGAGTTCTAATAATTATAATAATAATCTGCAGGACGAGTTCTAATAATTAAAATAATAATCTGCAGGACGAGTTCTAATAATTATAATAATCTGCAGGACGAGTTCTAATAATCATAATAATCTGCAGGACGAGTTCTAATAATTATAATAATAATCTGCAGGACGAGTTCTAATAATTATAATAATAATCTGCAGGACGAGTTCTAATAATTATAATAATAATCTGCAGGACGATTTCTAATAATTATAATAATAATCTGCAGGACGAGTTCTAATAATTAAAATAATAATCTGCAGGACGAGTTCTAATAATTATAATAATAATCTGCAGGACGAGTTCTACTAATTATAATAATAATCTGCAGGACGATTTCTAATAATAATAATAATCTGCAGGACGAGTTCTAATAATAATAATAATCTGCAGGACGAGTTCTAATAATTATAATAATAATCTGCAGGACGAGTTCTAATAATTATAATAATAATCTGCAGGACGAGTTCTAATAATTATAATAATAATCTGCAGGACGAGTTCTAATAATAATAATAATCTGCAGGACGAGTTCTAATAATTATAATAATAATCTGCAGGACGAGTTCTAATAATTAAAATAATAATCTGCAGGACGAGTTCTAATAATTATAATAATAATCTGCAGGACGAGTTCTAATAATTATAATAATAATCTGCAGGACGAGTTCTAATAATTAAAATAATAATCTGCAGGACGAGTTCTAATAATTAAAATAATAATCTGCAGGACGAGTTCTAATAATTATAATAATAATCTGCAGGACGAGTTCTAATAATTATAATAATAATCTGCAGGACGAGTTCTAATAATTATAATAATAATCTGCAGGACGAGTTCTAATAATTATAATAATAATCTGCAGGACGAGTTCTAATAATTATAATAATAATCTGCAGGACGAGTTCTAATAATTAAAATAATAATCTGCAGGACGAGTTCTAATAATTATAATAATAATCTGCAGGACGATTTCTAATAATTATAATAATAATCTGCAGGACGAGTTCTAATAATTATAATAATAATCTGCAGGACGAGTTCTAATAATTAAAATAATAATCTGCAGGACGAGTTCTAATAATTATAATAATAATCTGCAGGACGATTTCTAATAATTATAATAATAATCTGCAGGACGAGTTCTAATAATTATAATAATAATCTGCAGGACGAGTTCTAATAATTATAATAATAATCTGCAGGACGAGTTCTAATAATTATAATAATAATCTGCAGGACGAGTTCTAATAATTATAATAATAATCTGCAGGACGAGTTCTAATAATTATAATAATAATCTGCAGGACGAGTTCTAATAATTAAAATAATAATCTGCAGGACGAGTTCTAATAATTATAATAATAATCTGCAGGACGAGTTCTAATAATTATAATAATAATCTGCAGGACGAGTTCTAATAATTAAAATAATAATCTGCAGGACGAGTTCTAATAATTAAAATAATAATCTGCAGGACGAGTTCTAATAATTATAATAATAATCTGCAGGACGAGTTCTAATAATTATAATAATAATCTGCAGGACGAGTTCTAATAATTATAATAATAATCTGCAGGACGAGTTCTAATAATTATA
>NC_090725.1:79253161-79260661 GCF_036898095.1 Palaemon carinicauda
CTTAAGCTAGAACGGACTCTACAATAGATTGTCATGGTGTACTGAAGGGTCCCTTAATCCTAGGCCTCCAGGATCCGGACGCAAAATCTTGAGCTGTTTCTTACTTGGTTGTGTAGGGGGGGGCACTTGAGGATAGGGAGGTGGCCGGGGAGCTGTTTGGCAAGAGAGCATGGGGGAGGATGGCTTGCTATTGGTGGGGATTGTCGACTTAGGTGGCCGGGGAGCTGTTTGGCAAGAGAGCATGGGGAGGATGGCTTGCTATTGGTGGGGATTGTCGACTTAGGTGGCCGGGGAGCTGTTTGGCAAGAGAGCATGGGGAGGATGGCTTGCTATTGGTGGGGATTGTCGACTTAGGTGGCCGGGGAGCTGTTTGGCAAGAGAGCATGGGGAGGATGGCTTGCTATTGGTGGGGATTGTCGACTTAGGTGGCCGGGGAGCTGTTTGGCAAGAGAGCATGGGGAGGATGGCTTGCTATTGGTGGGGATTGTCGACTTAGGTGGCCGGGGAGCTGTTTGGCAAGAGAGCATGGGGGAGGATGGCTTGCTATTGGTGGGGATTGTCGACTTAGGTGGCCGGGGAGCTGTTTGGCAAGAGAGCATGGGGAGGATGGCTTGCTATTGGTGGGGATTGTCGACTTAGGTGGCCGGGGAGCTGTTTGGCAAGAGAGCATGGGGAGGATGGCTTGCTATTGGTGGGGATTGTCGACTTAGGTGGCCGGGGAGCTGTTTGGCAAGAGAGCATGGGGAGGATGGCTTGCTATTGGTGGGGATTGTCGACTTTTAAGGGAGAAAATTGTTTGATTAAATATAAAAAAAAAAAAATCTCTGAATTTACACACAGACACATCTAGATGGTATTTCCAAACATAACACATAGCAAAAGAGACTTCGCACAGCTGCCTCAGTGTACCATATCTAGGAAGTATGTTCCATTCAAGAAAGAGCCACTGCATTTCTATGAGTTTGTAGTTTGTGTATACACACCTCCCAACTGTCAGAAACACAGTAGTTTCCAGATGAACATTATCCAATAATATTAGGAGCATTATTTTAGCTGTAAGAGCCTTAACGACTAGGAAAATAGTCTTGGTAGTTTCCCAGTCAATGCCTCCGAACACCCAGAAGCCACCAACCTAACGTCCATAGTTTTATTTCCACTTGCTAAACTTGCTTTTGTCTATTTGACTATGAAACCAGTAACTCCGATCATTCTGTCTTAGAAACAAATGTTACCATAAGACACATGAGTGACAAACATAGGCTATCTGAATCGAAAACAAATAGTAAATTTGGTGAAAGGGCTTTTAGCTACTGTGCGTCTAGACATCATAATAAACTGTCAACTGAAATGAAGGACCTAAAGGGAGCAATTGAATTTAAGAAGAAACTAAAGACATTACTTTTCACAAGATCATATGATTTGGAAGATGCTACAATCAAAGAATTGTATAAGTTATAATGAAAATGTTTCGTTAGATGATTAATATGGACCCGCCCGAGAAGTAGTTCACTCGACTTCAGTGGAGGGTTGGATTTAAACCCAAAACAAGTAAAACAAGTAATATTAGGACATCACCACAAAAGTTGAAACATTTAACATTTGTATAACTAAATACTTATAAATATACTATAGGCACTTCAAGAGTATATGGCATGAGAAGGGTACGAAAATGGATGGATGTCTGTCGGCGACCCTCGAAGTAAGATCATTGCCAAAAGTAAAAAGCTGAACCGGTTTTAAAGAGTTTTTGCCAATCGTATATTTCACATGGCAGAGATTCCATTTCTCACGTGGGTCATAAGGCAGGGGTGCCATTCGTACGATAATTATCGTACATGTACGATTCTTTTAGGTCTAGTACGATGTACGATACATGCCTTATGTATATACATATATGTGTGTGTGTTTGATTAAACAATTATACTAAAATATTTTGAAATAAGTCAATCATGTAACTCGTAAATAATTATTTTGAAACTACGATAATTTTGGTTGACAAACGACAATTTTAAGGTTCATGTACGATAATCCAGTCGAATAATTTGGCAACCCTGGCTCATAACAGACCACCAATATCCTTGTTGATATCAATATGCAGGAAAGTTCCAAGGAAGCTTGATATATTCAATGATGATTTCTATTGGATATAAAAAAAAACTCAATGAGGTCAGACTTCAAATAATATGGAGCCATTTTTCTTGCAGAAAGTGCGTCATTAACTTAGGGTAATCCTATCATCGACTTCTTTGTGACATAATAACCCTTTTCACCCACATTGGACGTACCGGTACGTTCTTGGAAAACACTCTTATTTACATGTTTTTGCATATTTTTGATAACTTTATGAGAAACTTCAGGCATTTTCCAAAAGAATGAGACCAACCTGACCTCTCTATGATAAAACTTAAGGCTGGAAAAAAAAAAAACATATAGCAAAATGTGCTTGAAAGTTCAACATACCTTGGGGGTAAAAGGGTCAAAAGATTTGTCCATGAAATGACCTGTGTCAACTTCGAGTCCTATTGGCTCGTTCAATACCTTGCTCATCTGATCCCACAGCGTTCGAAGAGCCATCTAATGAGCATTATTAGAATGACAGGACAAGGTAGTATGAGAAAGATCATTCAAATTCACAAAATATTTTACATATATTCAACTTATGAATAATCAGAATTAATAAGATAAGATAATCTTTGGAAGTTTCGTGGTAAGCTGAACTTTTCTTTGATAAGTGTAAATTATTATTATCATTATTATTTATTTCGGGAGTAGACCCTCTTTTAAGCAGGTTTTACTGAAAGTGATTGCTGCCTCAGTGGCGTTAATTTTGTAATTAACTTTTTCTATTGTTCTTATTATTTTTTTCTCTTCATTTGAACAATCCGCCAGTAACTGGGAAAGGGACATATCAATAGGAAGGTGATGAAGACCATATCATTCACAATTTGTCTTTAATATATCACAACACATTGTAAAAGTACAGATAATATGTACAAAGTATAAAACATTGTGATAGTGCTTTATACTTTGTACAGTTAGAATATGCTTAAAACTTCTGTTTTTTCCCAAAGGCAGTACGCATAATCATGATGGAGTCCAGGGCTAAATCATGAATAATAATCACTGAATAATGAAAACGTCGCTGGGAGCATGATGAACCCCCATTTCGTCGACTCATAATTGACGGAATCAGGAGATTCATCTCCATATTCTTGTCTTGTTGGGAATTACTCTGATTATCTTTTTCATGCAAAATACATTGTGTGTGAGAGAGAGAGAGAGAGAGAGAGAGAGAGAGAGAGAGAGAGAGAGAGAGAGAGAGAGAGAGAGAGAGAGAGCATCTCTTTTGAAGGGCAACATTCCCGACCCTTCTTTCCTTAAGAACAGTATTACCTATAGTCCATTTCTTTTAGCGAGGCAGATTTGCATCGACTCGCAGCGGTGCCCTTTTAGCTCGGAAAAGTTTCCTGATCGCTGATTGGTTAGAATTATCTTGTCCAACCAATCAGCGATCAGGAAACTTTTGCGAGCTAAAAGGGCACCGCTGCGAGTCGGTGCAAATCGGCCTCGCTAAAAAAAATGGACTATAGTCAAGGCCTTTCTGTTTTTATGCCATAAAAGTGTTATGTCGGAGACACATGTTTAACTCTGTTTTTGTCTTAGTTGAATGTGGCATAAGGTCAAGCAAAGATTTCTTTTTATTAATGGGGTATAAATATTAAAAGAACAATATTTCAAAAATAAAACTTTATAGGTAAACCAGTAAGCATTCAAAATATTTAGAAACTTCACGAGCACTTCACGAGATGTTTCCACTCTTTGCATACAGCGTATGGCTTCCGTAAATTTGGGCATACGCTTGTTAATGATGATCTCAATGCACTTCGAAAACCTTCTACACCATTGTGGAATGATCTTCCTAATCGGGTGGTTGAATCAGTAGAACTTCAAAAGTTCAAAGTTGGAGCAAATGCTTTTTTGTTGACCAGGCGGACATGAGTCTTTTTATAGTTTATTTATGACATATTTGTTTTTGATGTTGTTAATAGTTTATATATGACATATCTGTTTTGACGTTGTTGCCTTTTTTTAGAATGATTTATTGTTAATTTGTTCTCTTCATTTATTTATTTCCTTATTTCCTTTCCTCACAGGGCTATTTTTCCCTGTTGGATCCCCTGGGCTTATGGCATCTTGCTTTTCCAACTAGGGTTGTAGCTTGGATAATAATAATAATAATAATAATAATAATAATAATAATAATAATAATAATAATAATAATAATAATAATTGTATCTCAGAATCTTAGAAGAGATTCCCACCTCCTGCGTCGTGCTTTCGTTTTCCATTAAATGCGAATAAAAGGGATTCCAATAGAAAATTTAATTCCTCCGATATATTGCCAATGTGAGGCAGCATTTAAAAAAGCATTAAAGCTATTGGAAGAAATGTTATAGAATTAAAACTTCCTTTCAAAGGGGAAACACTGTTTTTCTGGCAAAATCACATATTTTCCATCAAACATGATTGCCCAAAATCAAACAAACATTTAAAAAGCATTAAAGCTATTGGAAGAAATGTTATAGAATTAAAACTTCCTTTCAAAGGCGAAACACTGTTTTTCTGGCAAAATCACATATTTTCCATCAAACATTATTGCCCAAAATCAAACAAACATTTAAAAAGCATTAAAGCTATTGGAAGAAATATTATAGAATTAAAACTTCCTTTCAAAGGCGAAACACTGTCTTTTCTGGCAAAATCACATATTTTCCATCAAACATGATTGCCCAAAATCAAACAAACATTTAAAAAGCATTAAAGCTATTGGAAGAAATGTTATAGAATTAAAACTTCCTTTCAAAGGGGGAAACACTGTTTTTCTGGCAAAATCACATATTTTCCATCAAACATGATTGCCCAAAATCAAACAAACATTTAAAAAGCATTAAAGCTATTGGAAGAAATTTTATCGAATTAAAACTTCCCTTCAAAGGGGAAACACTGTTTTTTCTGGCAAAATCACACATTTTCATCAAACATGATTGCCCAAAATCAAACAAACATTTAAAAAGCATTAAAGCTATTGGAAGAAATGTTATAGAAATAAAACTTCCTTTCAAAGGGGAAACACTTTTTTTCTGGCAAAATCACATATTTTCCATCAAACATGATTGCCCAAAATCAAACAAACATTTAAAAAGCATTAAAGCTATTGGAAGAAATGCTATAGAATTAAAACTTCCTTTCAAAGGGGAAACACTGTTTTTCTGGCAAAATCACATATTTTCCATCAAACATGATTGCCCAAAATCAAACAAACATTTAAAAAGCATTAGAGCTATTGGAAGAAATGTTATCGAATTAAAACTTCCTTTCAAGGGGAAACTGTTTTTTCTGGCAAAATCGCATATTTTCCATCAAACATGATTGCCCAAAATCAAACAAACATTTAAAAAGCATTAAAGCTATTGGAAGAAATGCTATAGAATTAAAACTTCCTTTCAAAGGGGAAACACTGTTATGGCAAAATCACATATTTTCCATCAAACATGATTGCCCAAAATCAAACAAACATTTAAAAAGCATTAAAGCTATTGGAAGAAATGTTATAGATTTAAAACTTCCTTTCAAAGGGGAAACACTGTTTTTCTGGCAAAATCACATATTTCCATCAAACATGATTGCCCAAAATCAAACAAACATTTAAAAAGCATTAAAGCTATTGGAAGAAATGTTATAGAATTAAAACTTCCTTTCAAAGGGGATACACTGTTTTTTCTGGCAAAATCACATATTTTCATCAAACATGATTGCCCAAAATCAAACAAACATTTAAAAAGCATTAAAGCTATTGGAAGAAATGCTATAGAATTAAAACTTCCTTTCAAAGGGGATACACTGTTTTTTCTGGCAAAATCACATATTTTCATCAAACATGATTGCCCAAAATCAAACAACCATTTAAAAAACATTAAAGCTATTGGAAGAAATATTATAGAATTAAAACTTCCTTTCAAAGGGGAAACACTGTTTTTTCTGGCAAAATCAAACATTTTCCATCAAACATGATTGCCCAAAATCAAACAAACATTTAAAAAGCATTAAAGCTATTGGAAGAAATGTTATAGAATTAAAACTTCCTTTCAAAGGGGAAACACTGTTTTTTCTGGCAAAATCACATATTTTCCATCAAACGTGATTGCCCAAAATCAAACAAACTGACAATTATAAATAGACTTGGAAAAACAATCGAGAAGGATAGGTGAATTACTTTCTCGAAGTTCATTAAGAAGTCAAAAAGACAAATATTTGTGAGTAACTCAAGAATAACTTCAAATAGTCTCTTATGAGATCTCTGTTTATTCTGATGAAAGAGCAAATATACGTAGGCAAAAGGAATTTCAATTCATATGAACTAACAGTCGGCTCCAAAGATGTGAAAATACGATTATTATTATTATTATTATTATTATATTATTATTATGGTTTTTTGTTGACCAGGCGGACATGAGTCTTTTCATAGTTTATTTAGGACATATTTGTTTTTGATGTTGTTAATAGTTTATATATGACATGTCTGTTTTGACGTTGTTACTTATTTTAGAATGATTTATTGTTAATTAGTTCTCTTTATTTATTTATTTCCTTATTTCCTTTCCTCACTGGGCTATTTTTCCCTGTTGGAACCCCTGGGCTTATAGCATCTTGCTTTTCCAACTAGGGTTGTAGCTTGGATAATAATAATAATAATAATAATAATATTAGCTAAGCTATAACCATAGTTGGAAAAACAGGATGCTATAAGCCCAAGGGCTCCAACAAGGAAAAATAGCCCAGTGAGGGAAGAAAATAAGAAAATAAATAAATGATATGAGAAATAATAAACAAATAAAATTAATTATCTTAAAAATAGTAACAATAACAAAATGGATATTTCATATATAAACAATAAGAAGACTTATGTCAACCTGTTAAACATAAAAAACATTTGCTGCAAGTTTGAACTTTTGAAGTTCTATTGATTCAACTACCCGATTACGAAGATCATTCCAAAACTCGGTCACAGCTTCGGCTCCTTGTTGGCTGCTAACATAATGTGACCACAGTCCCGCTTTTCGTCGGGACAGTCCCGCTTTCCGTCGGGACAGTCCCGCTTTTCGTCGGGACAGTCCCGCTTTTCCTCGGGACAGTCCCGCTTTTCGTCGGGACAGTCCCACTTTTCGTCGGGACAGTCCCGCTTTTCGTCGGGACAGTCCCGCTTTTCGTCGGGACAGTCCCGCTTTTCGTCGGGACAGTCCCGCTTTTCGTCGGGACAGTCCCGCTTTTCGTCGGGACAGTCCCGCTTTTCGACGGGACAGTCCCGCTTTTCGTCGGGACAGTCCCGCTTTTCGTCGGGACAGTCCCGCTTTTTCATCTGTCCTGCTTTTTCAAAGTTATTGGAATGCCCGCTTTTATTTTACTTTTGTGGGTTTTGTTCCGCTTAGTTCACGTTTGTCC
>NC_090725.1:79263161-79280661 GCF_036898095.1 Palaemon carinicauda
GGTTTTGTATATAAAGGAGTGTTCTATAATAAATTAACTCAGTTGCTTTCACACTGCCTTTGAGTTCACAACCTTCTCTCGGCCCGTCACACCTGTTTACGGTGATATCCTGTGAGAAGTCTTTTACGGAAGCAAACAGCAGTTATTTTGTACGACCCCTTTAAGAACCTAGTGAAGTCTTTAGCCTTGAAATATTGACACTGTGACGGGCCGAGAGAAGGTTGTGACTCAAAGGCAGGTTGAAAGCAACTGAGTAATTTATTATAGAACACTCTCCTTTATATACAAAGCATCAAGGCAACAGGAAATTTCATGTTCGAAAAACAGACAATGTTACAGAGGAAAAACGCAATCATGTTTATTCTGATTCTTTTTAGTGCGAGGGAAGAGCGAAGATACAAGCATAATATATACACAAAATGAATTATGTACGATCGTGTGACACACGGTTGGTACAACACCTACCGATAAAATAAAATTAGGGATGTAATCTTACCTAGCGTCTCAAATCTATAATACAAAAATAGTTCACACTTTTATGCGCTTAACCTGTTAGTAAAAGTATAATAATTTTCCACTGTTCAATTATCTGTTTAGCATTTCATCTTACAGCAAATTATATATCATACTTTCTGAGCTGTGACCAAATCAATCGATGATCTTTTAACTCATACCAATAAATATAGATAATTATCCTTTTAGTCTTTAAAGTTACCAAGCCAGAATTAGACATTTTATTTTCCCACCAACAATAGATATTATTTTTTTTCTATATAAGTAACATACTATAATTACTAATTTCATTATTCCCATGAAAGGTGGCCACACTCTTCAAAAGGTCATTTCAGTTTTTCAGTCTTAAGGGACAGCCATTTGAAAAATAATTAAAAGTTACTTCAAGAGAAACCGAGGTTATAGAAATATAGTTTGAAAATGGTAGACGAAGAAAGGTAAGAAACGAAACAGACAAAATTTCTGAAATTCCCGATATTTTTAAAACCAGCAAAAGTTCTTTGAAATATCTGAAGACTTCGCTGGAGCTCATTTTAAACTAAAACTTAAACCACAATTCTGCCTTTCCTTAGAAAAAATAAAAATAAAGAGGCTATACACACCCGACGGACGAAAAACTGATAATTTCTGTGGTTCCTTGTATTTCTGGGCTGCCCAAAGGCAAGAGCCCGGGTCTTACTCAAGGTAAGGCAATCTATACAGACAGACTGTGGTTCCTTATCCTGTTACATAAATGTAGATAATGCAACATGCTGCACTCAGCATGTGAGGTAACGCCACAGCAGCATAATTACTGCCATTAAGGCGAACAACAACGAGCGGTGGTCATTAGTGCCTCCTTAATTAAGCTTATCCTTGTAATTATGCTTATACTTATGCTTATAGTTATGCTTATGCATATGCTTATGCATTATTCTTATGCTTATGCTTAAGCTTTTGCTTAAGTTTATGCATATGCATATGCTTATGCTTATGCTTAAGCTGAAGCTTATGTTTATGCTTATTCTTAGGTTTATGTTTATTGCTTATGCTTAAACTCGACCAAGTATTCTGCAGCAGACAAAATCTTAGCATTTTTCTCATAAAGGAACGATATTGTACATATCAATTTTGTCGATTATACATCCTTTCATTCGCGTGTTTTTATGCAATCAGGATATGCAATAATACGAGTATCAATCATTCGCATGCTTTTATGCAATCAGGATAGGCAATGATACGAGTATCAATCATTCGCATGCTTTTATGCAATCAGGATAGGCAATGATACGAGTATCAATCATTCGCATGCTTTTATGCAATCAGGATAGGCAATGATACGAGTATCAATCATTCGCATGCTTTTATGCAATCAGGATAGGCAATGATACGAGTATCAATCATTCGCATGCTTTTATGCAATCAGGATAGGCAATAATACGAGTATCAATCATTCGCATGCTTTTATGCAATCAGGATAGGCAATAATACAAGTATCAAGGGTATAGAGATTCCAGCCATTTGGAACAAAAAGCATTATTTATTGCAATTGAATATCATGAATGACTACAACAAAAACAAAGGAAATCTTTAAATCAAAGCACAAATGAATATATACGATTAAGAAAAATACTAATACCAGAAAATTATGTACATATTAAAATATCATACCGATTAATTTTATCAGTCTTTAAATTAAATCTACCCCTTGAATGATAAATTGACATACACATACAAAATGGCTTATGAAATTAATTACATAACGATTGAATAAAAAATTACAATTCCATAACGATAAGAGTAATTAACCGATGAACTAACTCATAACAGGTACATAAATAGATCACTTAAACGAATGCATAATGTGAAAAAAATATTCCATACTGTCAAACTCAGACTAAAACATTTCGTCACCCTCATAAACTAACTGCCTAAGTCATTTTCTCCACTTGTTGGGAAATTAAAAAAAAAAAATTCTCATTTCCTAATTCTTTATATCATTGTCTTGAGTTTCAATTTACAAATTCTTAACAGAAGAATTTGTGAATTAGAATTTGTTAATTGAAGCTCAACATAATGATATAAAGAATTAGGAAATGAGGTTTTTTTTGATTCCCCAACAAGTGGAGAAAATGACTTAGGCAATTAGTTTATGAGGGTGACGATTTATCAACTTGATTTAGGCTTTGTAAAGCAAAACCTGCTGGAAGACGCTTTCGATAATTTCGGATCTTTCTCTGAAGTGAGGAAAAATGGAGAGAAAGGGGAAGAGGAAGAGGGTGGGGGGAAAGTTGATCATTTCTGATCTTTCTCTGGTGAGGAAAAATGGAGAGGAAGAGGAAGAGGAAGAAGGGGGGAGTGTCGATCATTTCTGATCTTTCTCTGAAGTGAGAAAAAAATGGAGAGAAAGAGGAAGAGGAAGAAGGGGCGAGTGTCGATAATTTCTGATCTTTCTCTGAAGTGAGAAAAAATGGAGAGAAAGAGGAAGAGGAAGAAGGGGGGAGTGTCGATAATTTCTGATCTTTCTCTGAAGTGAGAAAAAATGGAGAGAAAGAGGAAGAGGAAGAAGGGGGGAGTGTCGATAATTTCTGATCTTTCTCTGAAGTGAGAAAAAATGGAGAGAAAGAGGAAGAGGAAGAAGGGGGGAGTGTCGATAATTTCTGATCTTTCTCTGAAGTGAGAAAAAATGGAGAGAAAGAGGAAGAGGAAGAAGGGGGGAGTGTCGATAATTTCTGATCTTTCTCTGAAGCGAGAAAAAAATGGAGAGAAAGAGGAAGAGGAAGAAGGGGGGAGTGTCGATAATTTCTGATCTTTCTCTGAAGTGAGAAAAAAATGGAGAGAAAGAGGAAGATGAAGAAGGGGGGAGTGTCGATAATTTCTGATCTTTCTCTGAAGTGAGAAAAAAATGGAGAGAAAGAGGAAGAGGAAGAAGGGGGGAGTGTCAATAATTTCTGATCTTTCCTCTGAAGTGAGAAAAAAATGGAGAGAAAGAGGAAGAGGAAGAAGGGGGGAGTGTCAATAATTTCTGATCTTTCTCTGAAGTGAGAAAAAAATGGAGAGAAAGAGGAAGAGGAAGAAGGGGGGAGTGTCGATAATTTCTGATCTTTCTCTGGAAGTGAGAAAAAAATGGAGAGAAAGAGGAAGATGAAGAAGGGGGGAGTGTCGATAATTTCTGATCTTTCTCTGAAGTGAGAAAAAAATGGAGAGAAAGAGGAAGAGGAAGAAGGGGGGGGGGAGTGTCGATCATTTCTGATCTTCCTCTGAAGTGAGAAAAAAAATGGAGAGAAAGAGGAAGAGGAAGAAGGGGGGAGTGTCGATCATTTCTGATCTTTCTCTGAAGTGAGAAAAAATGGAGAGAAAGAGGAAGAGGAAGAAGGGGGGAGTGTCGATAATTTCTGATCTTTCTCTGAAGTGAGAAAAAAATGGAGAGAAAGAGGAAGAGGAAGAAGGGGGGAGTGTCGATCATTTCTGATCTTCCTCTGAAGTGAGAAAAAAATGGAGAGAAAGAGGAAGAGGAAGAAGGGGGGAGTGTCGATCATTTCTGATCTTTCTCTGAAGTGAGAAAAAAAATGGAGAGAAAGAGGAAGAGGAAGAAGGGGGGAGTGTCGATCATTTCTGATCTTCTCTCTGAAGTGAGAAAAAAAATGGAGAGAAAGAGGAAGAGGAAGAAGGGGGGAGTGTCGATCATTTCTGATCTTTCTCTGAAGTGAGAAAAAAAATGGAGAGAAAGAGGAAGAGGAAGAAGGGGGGGGGGGGGAGTGTCGATCATTTCTGATCTTCCTCTGAAGCGAGAAAAAAATGGAGAGAAAGAGGAAGAGGAAGAAGGGGGGAGTGTCGATCATTTCTGATCTTTCTCTGAAGTGATAAAAAAAATGGAGAGAAAGAGGAAGAGGAAGAAGGGGGGGGGGGAGTGTCGATCATTTCTGATCTTCCTCTGAAGCGAGAAAAAAATGGAGAGAAAGAGGAAGAGGAAGAAGGGGGGAGTGTCGATCATTTCTGATCTTTCTCTGAAGTGAGAAAAAAAATGGAGAGAAAGAGGAAGAGGAAGAAGGGGGGAGTGTCGATCATTTCTGATCTTCCTCTGAAGCGAGAAAAAAATGGAGAGAAAGAGGAAGAGGAAGAAGGGGGGAGTGTCGATCATTTCTGATCTTTCTCTGAAGTGAGAAAAAAAATGGAGAGAAAGAGGAAGAGGAAGAAGGGGGGAGTGTCGATCATTTCTGATCTTCCTCTGAAGCGAGAAAAAAATGGAGAGAAAGAGGAAGAGGAAGAAGGGGGGAGTGTCGATCATTTCTGATCTTTCTCTGAAGTGAGAAAAAAAATGGAGAGAAAGAGGAAGAGGAAGAAGGGGGGAGTGTCGATCATTTCTGATCTTTCTCTGAAGTGAGAAAAAAAATGGAGAGAAAGAGGAAGAGGAAGAAGGGGGGAGTGTCGATCATTTCTGATCTTCCTCTGAAGCGAGAAAAAAATGGAGAGAAAGAGGAAGAGGAAGAAGGGGGGAGTGTCGATCATTTCTGATCTTCTCTGAAGTGAGAAAAAAAATGGAGAGAAAGAGGAAGAGGAAGAAGGGGGGAGTGTCGATCATTTCTGATCTTCCTCTGAAGCGAGAAAAAAATGGAGAGAAAGAGGAAGAGGAAGAAGGGGGGAGTGTCGATCATTTCTGATCTTCCTCTGAAGCGAGAAAAAAATGGAGAGAAAGAGGAAGAGGAAGAAGGGGGGAGTGTCGATCATTTCTGATCTTCCTCTGAAGTGAGAAAAAAATGGAGAGAAAGAGGAAGAGGAAGAAGGGGGGAGTGTCGATCATTTCTGATCTTCCTCTGAAGCGAGAAAAAAATGGAGAGAAAGAGGAAGAGGAAGAAGGGGGGGAGTGTCGATCATTTCTGATCTTTCTCTGAAGTGAGAAAAAAAATGGAGAGAAAGAGGAAGAGGAAGAAGGGGGGAGTGTCGATCATTTCTGATCTTCCTCTGAAGCGAGAAAAAAATGGAGAGAAAGAGGAAGAGGAAGAAGGGGCGAGTGTCGATAATTTCTGATCTTTCTCTGAAGTGAGAAAAAATGGAGAGAAAGAGGAAGAGGAAGAAGGGGGGAGTGTCGATAATTTCTGATCTTTCTCTGAAGTGAGAAAAAAATGGAGAGAAAGAGGAAGAGGAAGAAGGGGGGAGTGTCGATAATTTCTGATCTTTCTCTGAAGTGAGAAAAAATGGAGAGAAAGAGGAAGAGGAAGAAGGGGGGAGTGTCGATCATTTCTGATCTTCCTCTGAAGCGAGAAAAAAAATGGAGAGAAAGAGGAAGAGGAAGAAGGGGGGGGAGTGTCGATAATTTCTGATCTTTCTCTGAAGTGAGAAAAAAATGGAGAGAAAGAGGAAGATGAAGAAGGGGGGAGTGTCGA
Source organism: Palaemon carinicauda (assembly GCF_036898095.1). Taxonomy (NCBI): domain Eukaryota; kingdom Metazoa; phylum Arthropoda; class Malacostraca; order Decapoda; family Palaemonidae; genus Palaemon; species Palaemon carinicauda. The sequence goes on from NC_090725.1 coordinate 79,269,038, forward strand.
TAATTTCTGATCTTTCTCTGAAGTGAGAAAAAAATGGAGAGAAAGAGGAAGAGGAAGAAGGGGGGGAGTGTCAATAATTTCTGATCTTCCTCTGAAGTGAGAAAAAAAAAATGGAGAGAAAGAGGAAGAGGAAGAAGGGGGGAGTGTCAATAATTTCTGATCTTTCTCTGAAGTGAGAAAAAAATGGAGAGAAAGAGGAAGAGGAAGAAGGGGGGAGTGTCGATAATTTCTGATCTTTCTCTGGAGTGAGAAAAAAATGGAGAGAAAGAGGAAGATGAAGAAGGGGGGAGTGTCGATAATTTCTGATCTTTCTCTGAAGTGAGAAAAAAATGGAGAGAAAGAGGAAGAGGAAGAAGGGGGGGGGGAGTGTCGATCATTTCTGATCTTCCTCTGAAGTGAGAAAAAAAATGGAGAGAAAGGGGAAGAGGAAGAAGGGGGGAGTGTTCGATCATTTCTGATCTTTCTCTGAAGTGAGGAAAAAATGGAGAGAAAGAGGAAGAGGAAGAAGGGGGGGGAGTGTCGATAATTTCTGATCTTTCTCTGAAGTGAGAAAAAAATGGAGAGAAAGAGGAAGAGGAAGAAGGGGGGAGTGTCGATCATTTCTGATCTTCCTCTGAAGCGAGAAAAAAATGGAGAGAAAGAGGAAGAGGAAGAAGGGGGGGAGTGTCGATCATTTCTGATCTTTCTCTGAAGTGAGTAAAAAAAATGGAGAGAAAGAGGAAGAGGAAGAAGGGGGGGAGTGTCGATCATTTCTGATCTTTCTCTGAAGTGAGAAAAAAAATGGAGAGAAAGAGGAAGAGGAAGAAGGGGGGAGGTGTCGATCATTTCTGATCTCTCTCTGAAGTGAGAAAAAAAATGGAGAGAAAGAGGAAGAGGAAGAAGGGGGGAGTGTCGATCATTTCTGATCTTTCTCTGAAGTGAGAAAAAAAAATGGAGAGAAAGAGGAAGAGGAAGAAGGGGGGGGGGGAGTGTCGATCATTTCTGATCTTCCTCTGAAGCGAGAAAAAAATGGAGAGAAAGAGGAAGAGGAAGAAGGGGGGAGTGTCGATCATTTCTGATCTTCCTCTGAAGCGAGAAAAAAATGGAGAGAAAGAGGAAGAGGAAGAAGGGGGGAGTGTCGATCATTTCTGATCTTCCTCTGAAGCGAGAAAAAAATGGAGAGAAAGAGGAAGAGGAAGAAGGGGGGAGTGTCGATCATTTCTGATCTTTCTCTGAAGTGAGAAAAAAAATGGAGAGAAAGAGGAAGAGGAAGAAGGGGGGAGTGTCGATCATTTCTGATCTTCCTCTGAAGCGAGAAAAAAATGGAGAGAAAGAGGAAGAGGAAGAAGGGGGGAGTGTCGATCATTTCTGATCTTTCTCTGAAGTGAGAAAAAAAATGGAGAGAAAGAGGAAGAGGAAGAAGGGGGGAGTGTCGATCATTTCTGATCTTCCTCTGAAGCGAGAAAAAAATGGAGAGAAAGAGGAAGAGGAAGAAGGGGGGAGTGTCGATCATTTCTGATCTTTCTCTGAAGTGAGAAAAAAAATGGAGAGAAAGAGGAAGAGGAAGAAGGGGGGAGTGTCGATCATTTCTGATCTTTCTCTGAAGTGAGAAAAAAATGGAGAGAAAGAGGAAGAGGAAGAAGGGGGGAGTGTCGATCATTTCTGATCTTTCTCTGAAGTGAGAAAAAAATGGAGAGAAAGAGGAAGAGGAAGAAGGGGGGAGTGTCGATCATTTCTGATCTTTCTCTGAAGTGAGAAAAAAATGGAGAGAAAGAGGAAGAGGAAGAAGGGGGGAGTGTCGATCATTTCTGATCTTCTCTGAAGTGAGAAAAAAATGGAGAGAAAGAGGAAGAGGAAGAAGGGGGAGTGTCGATCATTTCTGATCTTCCTCTGAAGTGAGAAAAATGGAGAGAAAGAGGAATAGGAGAAGGGGGGAGTGTCGATAATTTCTGATCTTCTCTGAAGTCAGAAAAAAAATGGAGAGAAAGAGGAAGAGGAAGAAGGGGGGAGTGTGGGGGGAAGAGGAAGAAGTGGGTGGGGTGGGGAGGAAGAGGAAGAAGGGGGGTGGGGGTCAGTTGCGCAGTCACGTCGTCTGCATCTCTTAACGAAGGATTTGACGTTGGCGCCATCAGATGAATCTAAAAGGAATTCCGATCCAGGTTTAGCATCACGAGTGCTCTCTCTCTCTCTCTCTCTCTCTCTCTCTCTCTCTCTCTCTCTCTCTCTCTCAACATAGATGGTCACAGACGTATTTTAAAAGCAGTTTCATCGGAGGATTCTATTATTTCTAAGAAAGCCTCTCTCTCTCTCTCTCTCTCTCTCTCTCTCTCTCTCTCTCTCTCTCTCTCAGGATTCTTTTTATTTTAGAAATTCTCTCTCTCTCTCTCTCTCTCTCTCTCTCTCTCTCTCTCTCTCTCTCTCTCTCTCTCTCTCTCTCACAACATAGATACACACAGACGTATTTTCAAAGTAGTTTTTTTGGCAGGATTCTATTTTTTTAGAATTTTTTTTTTTCTCTCTCTCTCTCTCTTCTCTTCTCTCTCTCTCTCTCTCTCTCTCTCTCTCTCTCTCTCTCTCTCTCTCTCTCTCTCAACATAGATACACACACGTATTTTTAAAGTAGTTTTATTGCAGGATTCTTTTTATTTTAGAAACTCTCTCTCTCTCTCTCTCTCTCTCTCTCTCTCTCTCTCTCTCTCTCTCTCTCTCTCTCTCATTATGAAAGATGAGATTAGCCGTGAACAGTTCCCCTAAAATAATTTGGTTCGGAAAACTGTGAGAGCTTCTGTCTCACCAATATTAGGGAAAGAAAGGTAGAAAGCAATGTAAAAAAAAAAAAAAAAAAAAAAAAAAAAAAAAAAAACCTAATTAAAAATCCTAATTCAAATGAACGCTTCCTAAAGAAACATAAATGAATGAATTTGTATAAAGAAAATGTAAATAAACTAATGGAAATTCGATCTTTGAATATAAAATATAAAACTATAAATTGGACGACATTGGTCTAAGCTGATACAATAATGAGTTAGACAAGCAGCCATTATTGAATACAATTCCCAAATTAATAATTTGATTATGCCTTTTCTGAGAAACTATTTATTATTTCAACAACAAATAGCAATTAGGCTGTTAATGAAACACTTCTATTTAAAGTAAATATCACCCACGAATGGCATTTAATACCGAATTCTATCTTGGGAATATATATCCACTTGGAATTTATTTTATGGTAACAGCTTCTGGCCGGGTGGGGATTCACACCCCCCACCTGTTCGGCTGGAAACCATGCCAGCAGAGGAATATATATCCACTTGGAATTTATTTTATGGTAACAGCTTCTGACCGGGTGGAGATTCGAATCCCCACCTGTTCGGCTGGAAACCATGCCAGCAGAAGCTCTACCGACTGAGCTATCAAGGGCTGGCATGGTTTCCAGCCGAACAGCTGGGGGTTCGAATCTCCACCCGGTCAGAAGCTGTTACCATAAAATAAAATCCAACTACCGACTGAGCTATCAAGGGCTGGCATGGTTTCCAGCCGAACAGGTGGGGGTTCGAATCTCCACCCGGTCAGAATCTGTTACCATAAAATAAATTCCAAGTGGATATATATTCCCAAGATAGAATTCGGTATTGAATGCCATTCGTGGGTGATATTTACATTGATTGAAATCACGTGTTCTTGTGATATATGTTCACTTCTATATAAGTTCTGTCAATGAAATTACATTTTCAATAAAATAAATTTTTCCTCGTCACTGACATACGAAAAATTCGAATAACTAATCTGAGAGATAAAAAAAAAAAAAAAAAAAAAAAAAAGAGAAAAAAAAAACCACTGATTGACTTTTATAACAAACTAATCTACGAATTCTAATCAAATTCCGCACACCAGTTTTGATACTGCAGTTATTTCCTCACGTGCATTTACTTTAACTACAAACATTTTCAGCATTGAGTGTCACTGATGCATCAATATATGAAACTCTATTGCAGATCGGGTGTGCTGTATAGCTGAAAAAGGCCTGATGTGCTTTGACATTATTCCAGCAATTTTGAAACGATAAACTCGCCCATTCACTCCATCAGGATCGTAATGCCAACAGAGTATGGACGCATGCTAAATTGGTATCTTTTCAAAAGAACGCTGCTACAGCTACGTTCCGTAGGTGTTTTTTGATGTTTGAACATGACCTGTTTTCGAATACATAACCATAAATATAAAATCATCATTCTTATTCTTTTTATACTATTCATAGTAGACCGGATAACAGAAAATTTTCAGGAAAAAAATACTATTCATGGTAGACCAGATAACAGAAAATTTTCAGGAAAAAATACTATTCATGGTAGACCAGATAACAGAAAATTTTCAGGAAAAAAATACTATTCATGGTAGACCAGATAACAGAAAATTTTCAGGAAAAAATGCTATTCATGGTAGACCAGATAACAGAAAATTTTCAGGAAAAAATACTATTCATGGTAGACCAGATAACAGAAAATTTTCAGGAAAGAATACTATTCATGGTAGACCAGATAACAGAACATTTTCAGGAGATTCTTTCATTTCCTGAAAAAAAAAAAAACACCATAATTGACACACGCGTTGGGAATTGCTCTTTTCATAAAAGCAATTAATTTAACCACCTAAAAATTTCTAATGGTAGCCCTTTTTTAAAAATGGACGCCATTGAATATACAGAAATATTACATTTAACAATAAAATCACAAAGAGGTGTCCTGTTTCAATGATTTTGATGCCAAATCATAACATTTAACCACCTAAAAATTTCTGATGGTAGCCCTTTTTTAAAAATGGACGCCATTGAATATACAGAAATATTACCTTTAACAATAAAATCACAAAGAGATGTCCTGTTTCAATGATTTTGATGACAAATCATACATTTTTTTTCGCCATGAAGAACCCGAATTAGGGATAATGGTCTTACACACAGGTTTCCTTTTACTAACAAAGCATATGTCAACCCGGTGTGACGGTCTGAACGATCCCCCGGTCTCAGAATTCTCCTTGACATTGTATAATGGTTCTTTTCCGCCATTAGCTCGCTTCGCTCGCATGAAATTAAAACATCAAGCTCGTATGTACTGGCAAGCGGTAATGTTGAGCTGCGCACGCTAACATAACAGGAAAATAAAACATCAACTTCGTATGCACTGGCAAACGGTAATGTTCGTGCATGCGCAGATTATCAAGGAGAATTCTGAGGACCGGGGGATCGTTCAGACCTTCACACCGGCACCAGGGCACACTGGATAGTGCTGCAGCATGGGATTCAGTACCAGCTGAATAATAACCTAGTGCACCTAAATGATTAGTTTAGTGTCCCAAATGCCCAGCATCAGTTACCTACCTACTGTAGATTACATGTGGTTAAACAAAAATGTTTAGTCAAACAGCCAGCCCTGAACTGACAGGGTGTGCCTTTGTGGGAGAGCTAAGCGAAATGACGGATCATTGCATTGCTTTGCAAGCAGTTATCTGAATGATGTAACCTAAAGATCACACAAGACTTATTTCAAAATATTTTTTTTTAATAGAATATTTCAAAGTTTATAAGAAAATGTATTTTAAATCGCACAGTTTATATCTGCAATTTACAATTTCGTGACAAAAAACGAAGAAATCCCAGAAAGGGTTTCTTTTATGGTTAAGTTGTATTCCTTTTCAGTTGAAGCATAAACTGAGCAAAATCTCTTGGCCGAGCATAGTTATTCCAAGACAAATCCTGTTTCTCCAAATAAGCACATCTACAATCAGCACTGAACCAAGGTATTGCAAGCAAATTGCAGTATAAGGCCATTCCCTGTGTTTTTTTGGTCCTTAGCAATGGATTCCGCACAATATGGATGAATTTCAAGAGAAAAATGTAATTGGCCATGATACTGGATGAACAATCAGGGTAAGTGTAGGTAAAATATTTTCATTCCCAAACCTAGTTGTGCATGATGCGATCAAGGTGGTAAAAAGATAAACTTTCAGCCTTTATTCCCTGGATACAGATAATTTTCCTACTGTGACACCTTTAATACCATTCACCACGATGCCAAATATAAATCCAGGACTGTTTTAATTTTCGGACTGACTGGAGCAAGTGTTGTCTTTGTCAGAAGAAGAGTGAAGAGATCATGTCGCCCTATGCAAATCAACCACAAAAACATGATGGCTATACTACGATTGTGACTAATATTCCCCTCTTTCATACAATTAATAAGATGCACATTGTTCTGGATATAGCCATAACTTGACGATGGTGGTGGTATTGAAGAAACCCAGGGGAGGAACAAGGTGCAGTATCAACAAAGTTGTTACCTTATGATCAACAACACGAAACTGGAGAGCCAGAATAAGAAGACCACACTGTGCTCAGCCAGTAGAATGCCAAAGAAAGCAGTGTAGAAAAATCCTTAAAGGCAAAACGTGTTTCATATGTGACAAAAAAGCCCCATCCTCTAAACTCAGACAAGTTATGAACATAAGCCTCAATAAAAGACTTCATGAAAGTTCCCACACTTTAAATGACAGAAAACTTACAAACCTCAGCAATAGAGATGCTATTGCAAAGAAGTTCTACTACCATTTTGCATGGTTGACAGACCTGTACAGAGACTTGATCAGGAATGTACCCGCAAAGAGAATGACCGCTAATAAGAATTATCAAAGGCAGATCTGCAGACAAATATGCAGGCCTTGCAGATATAGTTCACTTGTTTGACCAGTTACTAGATCAGCTGGCTGTTATGTTAATGCACCTGCTGTCAACTTCACCAGTCTTCTTGAAATAACTGCAGTCAAAATACCCAAGTTGAAAGCTCACAACAGGGATGGGATATTTCCTTCTGCCTCTCCGGAAAGATGTGAGCTTTGTCTTGTTAGAAGTACCTGACTATTATAGTGAATGTATAATCATTGACAAAGCAGGTAACCATCCATGAAGTGTGCATTGAGCAGACTACTGTAAAATAGTTTTTTTTCGCGTATGACGAACATTTATGTATTTCGGTGGAAGACACCGAGATTTTTTGTCCGAACCATTATAAAACTAACTTGCATCCTAAGAGTTATCCAATTCAGAACACAAAAAAAAAAAATGGGCACATCATCTTGCCTCTCAATTTCTTTGTTTATCTACTATTTCCGCCAATTTTAACTGAATAATCTACTTCATTGGTCCTCATTGATAATAATGCTTTTATTTACTAAATCAGTAGTAGCCCTTTTATTTTCTATTCCTCTTTTAAATCATTTGTTGTTATTGTTTTGTTAAGCGTTGTCGTCACGTAAGGTCTCTTTGTATACAAGTTGAACAAATAAAACCAATTGTTGTCATCCTCTATGTGCAAGTTTCTGTCAACTGGCGTGTTTCACATGATGCTTTTATATAATTTTGATTGCTTTCTTGTTCTCCATGTTTTTTTTTCTTTTTTTTTTTTGGTGTGTGTATGTTTTATTTTCATCTTATCGGCTTAGTTGAATTTATGAACAGTCTAAAATATTTTATGGCATCAAAGTATAGATGTAATAATTATCTTTGTCATCCGTGTATCAAAACTGTGTAGGACTGATAAAATTGTAACGCAGTGTATATACCACAAATTGATTGAAGCATCTTTTTTTCATACTATTATTTTTTATTTGACTAGTAAAAAGATAACATGCAAGCTAATGATGCACATGTCATAACGCACAATATAATTGTCGTCTGTTTGTTTACTCAAAACAAACTGCTCTAACTAACATGTTTCCACGTAACAGAGAATGATTATGCACATGTTCTGTTTCAAACTTTGGTTAAGAGGGGGGGGAGGGGGGATACTATGGCCGAAATTCAAAATCTGGTTGTTCATCGGTGGTGTTTGACACATCTATTTTCTATGTAAGGACTCAGCAAAAACGGGAAATTAAAGTTCCAAGTGCGTACATTTTATGAGCTAATCTGGTTATGACTTTGTAACTATTAAAGTAGACTTCATATTCAACTGCCATACTTTATTAATGAAGCCATTTCAGTTTGTAATCTGGTTAGTAAGTTGTGATTCTCACCATGTCCATATTAAAGCAGCTTCAGAAACATCTTGTCGGATGAAAAATTCGGAATTATTGACTTTAGTAATCCACTTTCATCAGTCATAAATGTTCAGAGAGAGGACGGGCAGGAGCCAATCATGACATTCATCTAAATTCTTGTTGCACAACAAAAACCAGACAGGGATAACAATTCGATGGAATCATTGGTACCGGTCAAAGGCAAAGAGGAAAACTGAATCTATTCGAACACAACATGTCTACATAACAAGTAAAGGTACCCTGACACTTGCACGACTTTTTTGCCACGAATTTGTCATGGCAAGTCGTGACATTTTGTGGCACGAACTGGAAGATAGAAAAAAACAAAAATTACCTCAGAATCACAGCTCACCTGTCCACATTGACACGATCTGGCACGACAATTTCACGCATAGTTTGCGCACTTCCGCATCGTCCCGACGAGGTTCACGAGCAGTTTGCGCATAGTTCACGACCCGGTCACGAAATTTTGTCGTGACCAAAATTTTGAACATTTCAAAATTCTCGTCACGACATGCCACGATGTCCACGACGGGTTTACGAACACTTCACGCCAGTTCACGACTCGAGTCGTGACAATGCGTGCCACAAATTCGTGCAAGTGTCAGCCTGGCTTAAGAATAACTGTAAAAAACTAAGACTTCAACGAAGACCCCGAACACAAAGCGCTAGCCTCTGTACACTGGACGAATAGGCCAAGAACATGCAAATAAACATATATGAATACCTCTCTAATAGGTAATACGAAACCACGTAAAGAAGAACTTGAACGCGAGAGAAAAAAATTACACGAAGGGAAATTACTGCTTATGACAAAAGAACAAATATTACCCGCAGGGGAAGAAAGATGAAGTCTTGCAAGAATTTGTTTTACATTTAAAAATACTTTGTACCAGGAGTTAAGTATCTTTTTCCATATCAAATATTAAATGTACAAGTCCTTGCTAAAACGTGAAAGAATTATTATTATTATTATTATTATTATTACTATCCAAGTTACAACCCTAGTTGGAAAAGCAAGATGCTATAAGCCCAAGAGCCCCAATAGGGAAAAATAGCCCAGTGAGGAAAGGAAATAAATAAATGAAGAGAACATATTAACGATAAATCATTCTAAAAAAGGCAACAACGTCAAAACAGATATGTCATATATATATATATATATATATATATATATATATATATATATATATATATATATATATATATTCAATTAGCGAACGAAATAGGTTCTAAACACGAAAATTACCACTTTTCAAGGTGAATTAATCCTTTTTATTAAGCAAAATCTAACTAAACTGGCAAATAACTTTTTATGCCACAAAATATGTATTTTATGAAATGAGCAGAATTCTATTAGGAATCTATCTTATAAGGTTATCAAAATAATAACACATAAATGAACCCTACAGATAAACTCTACTCCGTCAGAGAGAGAGAGAGAGAGAGAGAGAGAGAGAGAGAGAGAGAGAGAGAGAGAGAGAGAGAGAGAGAGAGAGAGAGAGAAATACAATCCAATTTTCATTGAAAATAAAAACTGCCAATGTTTTTAACTAACAAACAAACACAGAAGTAATTTGTATCAAGATGAAAGAAAGTGGAGGCAGTGATCCATCTTCTCCATCCACACTAATGTGAGAGAGAGAGAGAGAGAGAGAGAGAGAAGAGAGAGAGAGAGAGAGAGAGAGGAGAGAGAGAGAGAGAGTTCATTTAGGATCTTTTATCAAAAAGATTTCTGGCGAGTGTGATTTGGGAAAATCAAAGTGTTGCCTATCGCATGTATATATATATATATATATATATATATATATATATATATATATATATATATATATATATATAAATATATATATATATATATATATATATATATATAATAACAACAACAAGAGCAACAACAACAACAAAGGCAGCTGTCTCTAATCTGCTGCAGGACAAAAGGCCTCAGAAATGCAATAACAGCCTACAACGTAGCAGGTAACGGAAATTCTGAGTTCAATTATCGACTGTGGCTGAAGATTAATTAGTCAGACTTCAGGGTTAGTACCGAAATATACAGAATAAAATTATTTGAAAATCTCTACATATATAATAACTGCATTATCCCTTTTTCATCAACTGTTTCTGTCTTTAAGGGTACTTCGCTGTTGTTTTAAGTGTATGGGGGAGGCTATTGATAAATCCTTTCATTATCCTAATGGTTAGGCAATTTGCAATCTTGTCATATTCCTTCAATATCCTGGTCTCTTGATGTCTTTTGTGTTTTAGTCAAGATGAGATAATTATAGTATTTCACTAAAAGATTTACTCCAGAAGACTATTTTCTGATGGAATGGCCTCCGGAGCAAGAGTCAGTTATGCCAGGCTGACACTTGCACGACTTTTTGCCACGAATTTGTCATGGGCAAGTCGTGACATTTTGTGGCACGAACTGGAAAATAAAAAAAAAAAAAAAAAATTACCTCAGAATCACAGCTCACCTGTCTACATTGACACGAACTGGCACGACGAGTTCACGACGAGTTCATGCATAGTTTTAGCATAGTTTGCACACTTCCCGCATTGTCCGAAGAGTTCACGAACAGTTTGCGCATAGTTCACGCCGCGTTCACGAAATTTTGTCATGACCAAAATTTTGAACATTTCAAAATTCTCGTCACGACATGCCACGATGTCACGACAGGTTCACGACGAGTTCACTCCAGTTCACAACGACTTCACGTTAGTTCACGACTCAAGTCGTGACAATGCGTGCCACAAATTCGTGCAAGTGTCATGGTACCTTTAGCTTGCAGCATTACACACAACTTAACTCTGGGTGTCCTGTATTTGGCCTAAATTCAGCAAAGATCAATGTCTTCAGAAGATAGTCTGTTTTAAAATGCTTAAAATAAACATGACCTCTCTACGGGGAGCTCTCCGTAATCTATCGGACACTGTCATCATCTATAAAACCACACTTTGTGAGAAAACTTATCCCTTAATTGGCATTTCTTCTTAGTATACAATTTCAGCATATTCAGAGTTTTACGAGTTGGTCTTGGCATAGGGTTTTCGTAAGTCACTGCATGAAAAATGCAATTGGTCCAACATAAACGCGTTGTACTCGGCTGGTTCATGGCACCTACAAGGGGAAATCAGGTAGAAGAGTGGGCCTATCAACCAGGTCCCTTAGCAGAGGCACTATGACTATAGTCCATTTCTTTTAGCGATGCATATTTGCACCGACTCGCGGCGCTGCCCTTTTAGCTCGGAAAAGTTTTCCTGATCGCTGATTGGTTAGAATTATCTTGTCCAACCAATCAGCGATCCGGAAACTTTTCGAGCTAAAAGGGCACCGCTGCGAGTCGGTGCAAATATGCATCGCTAAAAGAAATGGACTATGGCATCTAACTCCTTCTCCAGAATTTTCTATGAGGTGAGTGTGACTTGGTGGATTTTCTTGTCACCCATATAAACCACAATGAATTAAATGCTTGCTTAATTGCAGATGAAATGTAATATGTGGTACAGGATTTTGCGATAGTGCTCCTCTAACCCCCAAAAGGCCCCAA
>NC_090725.1:79285661-79303161 GCF_036898095.1 Palaemon carinicauda
TTTAATGTTGTTGGTGTTCTTATAATATTTAATTTTGATTGTTTATTACTCCTCTTATAGTTTCATTTCATTGTTCCCTTTCCTCGCTGAGCTATCTGGGCTTTTAGCTTCCTGCTTTTCCCACTAGGGTTACAGCTTAGCTTATAATAATAATAATAATAATAATAATAATAATAATAATAATAATAATAATAATAATAATAATAATAATAATAATAATAATCCCGACTTGGATGATTCTATATTTGATTGTCTTCTTTCCATTATGGCATAGATAAAAGATGATAGAAAGGTCTCACTTGTTCTTGTTGGTGATTACAATGTTCAACATAGGGAGTGGTTAAATTCCGTTTCTCGGCATGTTTAAGAGCTTTGGACTGTGCCTCTATATCAGGCTGTAAGCTAATCAAAAGTGAAGGTACCTCACATATATGGTAACGGCTTAGACCTATTAACATGGATTCCCCGGTGTTATAAAAAGTAAGGTTGGTTTCCAGCTGCGATATCTGGCCATGCCTTAATTTCGTTAATAATCAAAACTGAGCGGCCTGTGTCTGATGTGTCAAACTCATGTAAGATATATATATATATATATATATATATATATATATATATATATATATATATATATATATATATATATATATTAAAGGGTAAAATCCACAGGAACAAGGAAAGGAAAAGACCAGGTACCAAGCGCTTTCGTGTATTACGTACACTTCTTCAGGGTACCCTGAAGAAGTGTACGTAATTCACGAAAGCGCTTGGTACCTGGTCTTTTCCTTTCCTGTTTCCTGTGGATTTTACCCTTTAATATATGTCACGTGCAGTTTTGTGACTGATAAGTAATATATATATATATATATATATATATATATATATATATATATATATATATATATAAATCTTAACCAGCCTGGAGTGGAATTTTGAGTAATATTTCTAATTTGAATTGGTCACAGTTGTATAAAAGTGTTGAGTCTGTTGTTCTCTTGAATGAGAATCTAGTAAACATAAATGATAGGCGTATCCTTTCTCGTGTGCTAAAATATCGAGTGACGGACAAACCCTGGTTCGATGATAATTGTAGATGTGCTAATTTGGCGAAGCAGAAGGCCTATTATTATTATTATTATTATTATTATTATTATCATTATTATTATTATCATTAGTGCTCTCGTTCTTAAAATAACTAGAGCTGTTGCTTAGAAAGCTCATTCTTCAACTGAAAAGAAATACAATTTAACCATATAAGAAACCATCTCTTGTACATCCCAAGAACAGTGGTGGGTTACCCTTAAAGCTGCACTCTTTGGTGTATACTCAACAGTTTCTCATTTACTTGGCTCTGTCAATAACTGTTCAAATCCAGATCCTCGTTTACGATAATGAACCCAAATTCAGGTCTTCATTTACGATAACGAACATAAATCCAGATCATCATTTACGATAACGAACATAAATCCAGATCCTTATTTACGATAACCACAAATTCAAAGACCCATTTACGATAACGAACACAAATCCAGATCCTCATTTACGATAACGATCACAAATCCAGATCCTTATTTACGTTATCGAACACAAATCCAGATCCTCATTTAAGATAACGAACACAAATCCAGATCCTCATTTACGATACCGAACACAAATCCAGACCTCATTTACGATAACGAAGTGAGTAAAGTAATTTCTATTTTCATAGGGCTAAAGCTTACTAGATTAGCTTTTCGATCCCGGAAAATTAAAACACTCTTGATAGACCTTGATGCTTATGATGGTGTAAACCCAAATGGTATTCTTCCTTTTTTTTTTATGAAGACTGTCGATTTCTTAGCTCATAAGTTGTCTGTTATTTTCTGCAAGTTATGCCAGGCTAACACTTGCACGACTTTTTGCCACGAATTTGTCATGTCAAGTCGTGACATTTTGTGGCACGAACTTGAAAATAAAAAAAAAAATAAAAAATTACCTCAGAATCACAGCTCACTTGTCCACATTGACACGAACTGGCACAACGAGTTCACGACGAGTTCATGCATAGCTTTAGCATAGTTTGCGCACTTCCCGCATCGTCCCGACGAGTTCACGAACAGTTCGCGCATAGTTCACGCCGCATTCACGAAATTTTGTCGTGAGCAAAATTTTGAACATTTCAAAATTCTCGTCACGACATGCCACGATGTCATGACAGATTCACGTCGAGTTCACTCCAGTCCACGACGAGTTCACGCCAGTTCACGACTCGAGTCGTGACAATGCGTGCCACAAATTCGTGCAAGTGTCAGGGTACCTTTATCCAGAGATTTTTTAACACTTGTTGAAGAATTGGCAATGTTACTCCATTAGGTAAATGTTTCTGCGGTAGCTCTAGCCCAGCCGATTACTGCATAGTTTCAATAACTCTCATATTATATGAAATGTTTTACAAAGTCCTTGAAGCATGTGAGGCCCTTTTTACAATTTCCAATGCAGTACAGAAATCCCTTGAATGTGGTCAGAAGGTTCGTATGACTGGTCTCGATTTTAGTGCTGCCTTTAACCGTGATAATCATGAGGCCATGGTTTTCAAACTTACACAGTTTGGAGTAGGTAGGTGTTTTCTTAGCATCACTGTTGAATTTTAAAGTAGTAGATTATAAAGAGTTGTTATTGATAGGCACCATAGTGAGTATAGGAATATGACTATATGGTGTTCTTCACGGTATTGTTTTTTACCCATTACTTTTTATACTATATAGACATATGTGGTTTGGCCAAGAAAACAAGCTCATTTCATAAGCAGATGATGCTACTCTCTTAGCATCAACGCCATCTCCTGAATAGAGAGCTAGGGCTGCGGAATCCTTTAATACACATCTAGTTAGAATTATTGTATGATGCAAATTATGGAACATGAAGTGTAAATAGGTCGGAGACAGTGGCTCATGTCAATATGCGGATCTAAACATCGATAATGTTTTTTTTTTTCTTCTTCTTCTAGCTCTGTATGACTTTTTCAGAATTCTGGGTGTAAATTTTAATAGCAAATTTACTTTTGAGAAGCAAATTCGGCTAGTCTCTTCTTCGATTGAACAAAAAATTGGCTTATTGAGAGTCTTTTAAGAATTTTGGTGATCAATCTATTCTGAAGTCTTTTAAGTCTTTCATTCTGCCATGTTTTGAGTCTGGTCTGGTCTTCAGCTGCTGAATCTCAACTTAATTTTTTTGGACAGGAACTTATGGTCTATTAACTTTCCTATTCCTGATATATGTATTAATTTCTGGCCCCCTCGTTCAGTTAGTATTTTTTTTCATAATTCTAACCCTCCTTTGCATTCAGAACTTCCCGGACAGTACCATTCTGTTCATAATACTAGTGTGACAGGCCGAGAGAAGGTTGTGACTCAAAGGCAGGTTGAAAGCAACTGAGTAATTTATTATAGAACACTCTCCTTTCTATACAAAACCTCAAGGCAACAGGAAATTTCATGTTCGAAAAACAGACAATGTTACAGAGGAAAAAAGCAGACATGTTTATTCTGGTTCTTTTTAGTGCGAGGGAAGAGCAAAGATACAAGCATAATATATACAAAATGAATTATGTATGATTGTAAGACACACGGTTGGTACACTAGGTATGCAGTTAATTCTAATAATAAAGCTTTCTATATCATAAGGCCCAATACTACACAGTATTCTAAAAGTATGGTTCAGCTCTGACCTAGTGGAATGATCTTCCTAATCAAGCAGTTGAATCAGTGGAACTTCAAAAGTTCAAAACTTGCGGCAAAGGATTTAATGATGAAAAGAATGTCATATGTCTCTTTTTTAATGTTACTGTTCTTAAAATATTTCATCTTAACTGTTCATTACTTCTCTTGCAGTTTATTTATTTCGCTATTCCCTTTCCTCACTGGGCTATTTTTCCCAGTTGGAACTCTTGGGCTTATAACATGCTGCTTTTCCATCTAGGGTTACAGCTTAGCTAATAATAATAATAATAATAATAATAATAGAGGAATTTTCCCTTTCCTCACTGGGCTATTTTTCCCCGTTGGAACTCTTGGGCTTATAACATGCTGCTTTTCCATCTAGGATTATAGCTTAGCTAATAATAATAATAATAATAATAATAATAATAATAATAGAGGAATGTTGCTGTTCTTAAAATATTTCATCTTAATTCTTCATTACTTCTCTTGCAGTTTATTTATTTCGCTGTTCCCTTTCCTCACTGGGCTATTTTTCCCAGTTGGAACTCTTGGGCTTATAACATGCTGCTTTTCCATCTAGGGTTATAGATTAGCTAACAATAATAATAATAATAATAATAATAATAATAATAATAATAGAGGAATTTTCCCTTTCCTCACTGGGCTATTTTTCCCAGTTGGAACTCTTGGGCTTATAACATGCTGCTTTTCCATCTAGGGTTATAGCTTAGCTAATAATAATAATAATAATAATAATAATAATAATAATAATAATATTATAGAGGAATTTTCCCTTTCCTCACTGGGCTAATTTTCCCAGTTGGAACTCTTGGGCTTATAACATGCTGCTTTTCCATCTAGGGTTATAGCTTAGCTAATAATAATAATAATAATATTATAGAGGAATTTTCCCTTTCCTCACTGGGCTAATTTTCCCAGTTGGAACTCTTGGGCTTATAACATGCTGCTTTTCCATCTAGGGTTATAGCTTAGCTAATAATAATAATAATAATAATAATAATAATAATAATAATAATAATAATAATAATAATAATAATAATAGGGGAATTTTCAAAAGTGAAACTGCTTTTCCATCTAGGGTTATAGCTTAGCTAATAATAATAAAAATAATAATAATAATAATAATAATAATAATAATCATAATCATAATAATAATAATAATAATAATAATAATAATAATAATAATAATAATAATAGAAGAATTTTCAAAAGTGAAACAAGAAAAAAGAATGATTAGAAAGAAACAAAGTAGAAATAAGGGCATGACGGGATTACGCAGAAGAAGATGGCATTGTTAAGGGGGAGGTTAAAGTGGCAATGAATTGTAAATGGAAAAAAGAAAACATAAAATGATCAGAACCTTGAATGGATATAGGGGGGAAGTGAGTTATGAAGAAGAGGGAACGATGTGAAAAGAAAAATGGGGATGAAGAGGTACAACGGATTACATGGGATTTTTTGGAAATGGGAGGGATTACTTAGTTGGGAGAGTTGTTAAATGTTGAATTTTATCTGGTAAGAATTTGGAAGGGGGAATATATATATATATATATATATATATATATATATATATATATATATATATATATATATATATATATATATATATATACATATATATATATATATATATATATATATATATATATATATATATATATAGATATATATATATATATAATTATGTAATATATCTATATATATAAATATATATATATATATATATATATACATATAATTATGTAATATATCTATATATATAAATATATATATATATATATATATATATATATATATATATATATACATATATATATATATATATATATATATATATATATATATATATATATATGTATCTATCTATCTATCTATATATATATATATATATATATATATATATATATATATATAAATATATTTACATATGTATCTATCTATATATATGTAGATAGATACATATGTATTATATATATATATATATATATATATATATATATATATATATATATATATATATATATAGATAGATAGATAGATAGATATATGTATATATACATAATTATATGTATATATATATATATATATATATATATATATATATATATATATATATATATATATATATATTAAAGAAAAATTGCATTGTTTACTCAGCTTTTCAAAATGACAGAACTACGTTATGTTGATGTTTGAACGAAGATTAAATTAATGGAATTTTTTTACTTTATCACGCCAGATAAAATGTACTTGTTGAAGGTGTCTTTTTGTTATTAGACAGGGATTTTGTTAAAAAGAAAGCTCTGGCCTACCGAATGATCATCTTTAATAACGGAAAGATTTTAAAGTAATGGAAAAAATCGTAATAACAAATGTTGCTAAATCTGCTTCGTATTTCATAATAAAATGAAAAAGTTCATCAATTTAAACATTCAATCTAAAGAAGTGTTGGTTGTGTTAAAGCTAAAGGATGGAGTTAAGCACTTAGCAGAGATTAATGATCAAGGTTATGTGTAAAAAAAAAAAAAAAAAAAAAAAAAAAAAAAAAAAAAAAAAAAAAAAAAAAAAAAAAAAAACAGGAGAGAGAGAGAGAGAGAGAGAGAGAGAGAGAGAGAGAGAGAGAGAGAGAGAGAGAGAGAGAGAGATTCTTACGCTCTTTTGCTCCTGAAATGTATAATGAGAGGCTGCGGAAACAGCACAGTAGACTGATTCGTAGCACCCTGATTGTGATTACTAGAGGATGATAAATGGACACACTGGAATTTTTCAGAAAAAACAATGATTGGTTACATAAGATTCAATGGAACTAATTATTGGATTACTAATTATTCATACTGGACCTATAGTCCATTTCTTTTAGCGAGGCAGATTTGCACCGACTCGCAGCAGTGCCCTTTTAGCTCGGAAAAGTTTCCTGATCGCTAATTGGTTGGACGAGATAATTCTAACCAATCAGGGACCAGGAAACTTTTTCCGAGCTAAAAGGGCACCGTTGCGAGTCGGTGCAAATCTGCGTCGCTAAAAGAAATGGACTATAGCTTTGGTGGGTTATTAAAAAATTAAGTCTGCTAATGTTTGATAAGTAATAGTTAAGCCCAATCAACCAATTTTCTTGCGTCTCTTCAGTCTATTCCAATAGCCATTTAGAGCACTTAGGGAATTCTTCCTGAGACTTCTTTTTATCAGGAATATCGTCGAATTATTTACAATATATTCATTCTTCTCCGTATTTCCCTCATATGAATATCAAGGGGAAGTTTCTAGTTATGGTTCTTGTCAGTTTTTCAAGCTTTGTAGGTCTGCCTAGGTCTATTCAGCAAAATTGGTGTTCATTGTAGCTTAAGAACTTTTATTAGAAACAGCAATATAATTTATGCTCGATGTAAGTGGTACCAAAACCATAGGTACGAAAGTGTTAAGGCTAACCCCACTCCCCACCAAAAAAAAAAAAAAAAAAAAAAAATAATAATAATTTCAGGAGTAATTAGATTTAGGTATTCAAAAACATAGTAAGTGGAACTTATCAAATTCAGAAGAGAAATAAGTTCCGATTTCCAAAACCTTATGTAATGATGTACGCTTGGTATATAAATGCTCGAAAAGGATTTGTAAAGTCTGTACTAAAGTGTTTATTGTTGTCAATTCTAAGACGGATTGTAGTCATTCTCAAATAAAATTTTAGATACATTTGTATATTATCAAGAAAATGGTATTAAAAAGAGACCAATATTGTAATCTAAATGTGAAAGATAAGAACAAATGCACTTTAACACGAATAATTTTACCATTGGCCAAACCTATACTCTATAATTTTTACATGAAAAAGAAAAAAAAAAAAATTGTGAAAGATAGGAACAAGTGCTCTTCAACACGAATAATTTTGCCATTGGCCAAACCTATACTCTATCATTAAAAAAAAAAATAAAAAAATAAAAATAAATAAATAAAAAAGTAAAAATTGAGAAGAATCACATTGCATTTTTAAGAAAGTTTACAAAATGAGGTAGTATATATTTACGTTTGTCAACATAAGTTTGAAATCTTTTACGAAACTATCTTTATTTCCTGATCTACTGAACATGAAACGGGTATATTTCAAAATATTAACGTAGGTGACCCCATTCCAATTAAGCA
Organism: Palaemon carinicauda; assembly: GCF_036898095.1. Classification (NCBI taxonomy): domain Eukaryota; kingdom Metazoa; phylum Arthropoda; class Malacostraca; order Decapoda; family Palaemonidae; genus Palaemon; species Palaemon carinicauda. Next base: position 79,293,512 of record NC_090725.1, read on the forward strand.
AGATCTTTCCAGATTAAAAGCTGTGAAATTCTTGTTGATAAACTCTCCTTTTTGGGATTGAAGTTCTTGTCTGTTTGAACCAAAGTAAAATGTATCATTTACGAATTAAATGAGTTTTTATAAAACATAAAAAATTAACAAAATTAATTCACATCATTTGTGGTAGGAAAATCATACCTATAAAACAATGAATTTAGAGATGAAAAAAGAGATCATACATTGAGGTAAACTCTTCTTACCACAATTTGAGAAAGATCTTAAAATACATTTAACATTTCCTCCTAATAAACAGTAATCAATATTCATAGCCTTTAACAGCAGTAGTAAAGTATGTATGAGTTGCGACAATGAATTCCACAGTGAGCAGTTTCAGCGGGGAAAAAAGATATTTACTTGCTTTTCTTCTTTGATATAATTTAGAAATTAAAAAACAATTGTTTTTTTTTTTATATCTGCAGTACTTTAAGGTCTCTTTGATACACAAGGCTGCTTATTTATTATTTAATTGTTATTTATTTCTTATCTATTATTTATTATTACACTGATGTCATACTCTAACATAAACACGTCCATGAAGCTTCTTACCCCTGGATAGGTATGCTACTCGGACACCCCATTAAGGGTATACTCGGTCGTGAACGACCCCGACTCCGAAAAAAATTCAGGAAAAATTTAGTTATGCATCAATCTGTATTGTTTGACTTGCTAAAAATACTTCAAAGAAGGCTAAAAATTACTGAAAATATAAATAATACCCATCTACAAAATAACTATTTATTGGAAATATATTAAAAATTTAAGTATACAAAAAAAAAGACTTGACGTAAATATTCACAAAAAATAGAAATATACATATAAACATAAATCCCTTTAGGGACACCTTCTTAGATGGCATAGCAACAGCGTGTAATTGCTGGAAATGAGTTGGACCCATAGAAGTCAAGATCTGAAATGAGAAAAAAAGGGTAAATTTTTTTTTGCCAAAAAAATTTGTCCAAATTTCATGAATTTTTTTGGGTACCCAAATGAAATAGGAAGAGGCTATTTTTTTTTATAGAATAAACTCATATTATCCTAGAACAGAAATACATAATAAAATGTGCACTAAGATGTAATTTACTGTTATAACAGGGGCGAAATCTAAAGGTCATTTTTTGACGGCCTAGTTCACAATGTAAATTTCTTATGAAAATCATTGTATCTCCAATAAAATATGATATTTATGCATTAAATTATACCAAAATATCACGAATTCTATACAGAACAAGAATATATAGAGATATGCCAACTTACCTTTCGGGTATGTCAACAAAATGGTCGCAGACCGCAACAACTCTTACAGCCCTATCTACCACTTGGAATGAAGAATGGGGTTGCAAGCTCCATATTATCATCAACATCTCTTTTTAACTCCATTAGAAGTGTGTTGATGACATCCATGCCGAGGGAATACTGTCTGCTGGCCATTATTGAAGATAAATTCAAAATAAATAGAAAAAAAATCAAATTTGCAAAAAACCCCAAAAAATCAGAAATTAGCATTTGAGGGAAAATGGACCTCATGGCAATATATGGCATCTAAGCCAAAACCAATGTCAAGCAAGTGGTAGACACACCATCCACCCACACTTTCCAACTATAAAGAACCAAACAAGTATCAACACTGTTCGACAATTTATAATTATGTAATAACTTTGCTGTTTGATCACTTACCCCTATAAAGGTATTCAGGGTCGAGGTCGACCCCTGGGGGGGGGGGGGGGGGGTAAAAAAACGGGGAAGGAGGGAAGTTAGACGAAAATCAGTCCTAAAGCAGACAATGGCATGTAGACTAGTCACCCCTTGCAGGTCGATCACTTCCATATTCGAGACAGCTGATGATTTATGGGGAAAAAACAGGTTTTGAAAATGCTGTAGGGGTCGCAAACGACCCATCATACCTTTCCAGGGTTACAAAACCTGCAATCGATAAACTGAAAATACCCGGCAACGATTTTCTCCCAAAACAGGAGTGCAATGAGGGGGCGGGGCTTGACAGTCTGCTCTCTAACCAGCTAACCCAGGGTTGTCAGATGGTCATTACGGTTTGTTGCTTCTCTCTCTCTCTCTCTCTCTCTCTCTCTCTCTCTCTCTCTCTCTCTCTCTCTCTCTCTCCCAAGTCTGGAAATGTGGATAAAGTTCTTGCTGTATTCAAAGAAAATCTGGAAATTTCATTAAAGGGTCTGGAAATCTGGATAAAACTCCAAAAAATCTGGAAAAATCCAAATTTTCCTGGCAATCTGGCAACACTGAGCTAACCTAGTTTTGGCCGGGCGTCCCGTTGCCATGGCAACCCTTGTCCGAGAATTAGAACTTTCGAATGATAAAATTGTAGACATTGCTCTTTACATATTTTACCAATGTATTGAAAAAAGGAACCACACCTGGGGCTGCTATAGCAATCGTGAACCCTAAAATGAAGTATTGTAATACTACTACTAAATATTAGGGTACAAAAATACGAATGTTCATTAGTGCCACACTTCTCCACTGGCAAACCTTGCCTTCCAAATGTTCAACTACTCTTCCATAAGACTAATGGTAATCCTAATCCTGGTGAACATTTTACAGACTTCCCAAGATAAATGTTCATTTGAATTAGAGGCAGATCTTACACCGATTCTGCACATTGGTAATCCATGTTAAATACCTATAGGTACCCTGACACTTGCACGAATTTGTGGCACGCATTGTCACGACTCGAGTCGTGAACTGGCGTGAACTCGTCGTGAACTGGAGTGAACTCGTCGTGAACCTGTCGTGACATCGTGGCATGTCGTGACGAGAATTTTGAAATGTTCAAAATTTTGGTCACGACAAAATTTCGTGAACGCGGCGTGAACGCGGCGTGAACTATGCGCGAACTGTTCGTGAACTCCTCGGGACGATGCGTAAAGTGCGCAAACTATGCTAAAACTATGCATGAACTCGTCGTGAACTCGTCGTGCCAGTTCGTGTCAATGTGGACAGGTGAGCTGTGATTCTGAGGTAATTTTTTTTTTTTTGTTTGTTTTTCCAGTTCGTGCCACAAAATGTCACGACTTGCCACGACAAATTCGTGGCAAAAAGTCGTGCAAGTGGCAGCCTGGAATAAGATTGTAAGTGCACAGACCAATTTCACCATACGGCACTGATATCAAAAGGAAACGGGACATGTGACCTGAAAACTAAACCTGAAAGATATTTCTATTCTAAATATCAACGGGAAAAAAACTCCAGAAGAGATAAAGGGCATTGAGGTGGGCTAAAAGTGAGCTGCAATGACACCAATGCACAAATACAATTAAAATAAAGCCAACAGTATTGAATAATTAGTGTCAAATATAAACATTATACAGTTCAAATTTAGATTGAATTAATAATTTATTTAACATTATAAATTAAATAAGTTATCAACATGCTATTGATTATTTACTGACTTATTTCATAATGACTGAATTATGTATTGTTCACGCTGTAGTGTGGTGAGTATATTTATAGCTGAATTGTGTAGTGTCTGTGTTAATAGAATAATGTTCTTATATACAATTATTATTATTATTATTATTATTATTATTATTATTATTATTATAATTAAAACATAGTCCTTAAATACTTTAGTTTATTATGAATGCAGATAATAATCACAATTTTTTCAGTAACCCGTCAAATTGGTGTTCTGTACTCATAGATCAGGAAGACTTGCACCATCCCTGTACTGCTTTGAGGAAATATAGTAATATACTCTATGGTATATTGGATTAAAAATAATTATGCGATATAGTATAGTAATAGCCCTCATTTGCTCGATGAAATTAAGTAAATATTCATAGATTGTTGGTTTAAATTAATGTAACATTTTTAATATAGTTTTTATCGAAAATTATTCATTAAACACAATGCAAAGACCTACAATTAATATTCCATATTTAATCATCATATTCACACATCAAGTTAGTGATATTGTTAATTTCTTCTGATTCATCGCCTTCATGTGGCTCATCCACCTCTCCCTTCTCTACATCCTCTCAATCCTTGTGGATAAGTGATCCACTAGTTTACCCCATACAATATCTAAGGCCCTGTCCACACTACCAGGCAGTCCCCGACGGGCAAACAGTGATACCAGGCCACAATAGTTAGTGAAAATGAGGGTTGATGACTTCAGAAGCGGGAAAACTAAAGGCAGGGATCTGGCAACACTTTATGATGCCAGATCCCTGTCTGTGGTTTTCCCGCTTCTGACATAATTAACCCTCAATCTTACTAACTATTGTGGTCTGGTATCACTGTTTGCCCGTCGGGGACTGCCCGGTAGTGTGGACAGGGCCTAGAGTCCTTCAATGCGACACCACCCATGCCCATCTGGAGAGGGTATATCTGGTTTAGCTTGATCTGCTTTATTCCATATGAATGCTTGATAGTCTGCCCTCTTTATGTGTTCTCTAAGGGACATGTGGCATAGCTGATCTGGAGCTGTATTTTTTTCTTTTAAGAAAATGATTAATACGTCATTTGTCTACACTCATAGAAAGACCAGATCTAAGAGATTTGAATGTGGTTTTAAAAGTTTTTTTGTAATAATTTCCATGGCAGCAACATGCACTTCCGAATAAACGCGGTCATCCTACCACATCCAGAAAAAGCATGGAAGGAAGGCAAAAGGAAGGCCTCAATCACATATGTGCCTGTTCGAGATCCATCAGTACTTGAGATAACTGCGAAGTTTTGACCACTCATTAAGTAATATCTATGTAGCTTCCATTCTCCCAATAAGAAATGCTCTTTTTTCTTTTTGTCTCTCATGAAACTTTTCCAGTTTATGGGAATTTTTGTTGAACTACCCTTGAGTAATAACGTGACAAAGCTGGTCAAACACTCTCTCAGATAGTTCACCAAATGTTATAGGTAATGTTACCTGTGCTTGTAATACTACGTTTTCGTCAGTGATGCAATTTATGTGTTCAGTTTCTGGTCTTCTTATAAGGTTTTGATCTGTTTCTTGAGCACGAGGCCGTTTCGCTTTGTTGGCTATTAATAGTGAACCTTCAGTAGTTGCTAAGGTCACAGGCGCTGGTCCTATAGTCCATTTCTTTTAGCGATGCATATTTGCACCGACTCGCAGCGGTGCCCTTTTAGCTCGGAAAAGTTTCCGGATTTCTGATTGGTTGGACGAGATAATTCCAACCAATCAGCGATCACGAAACTTTTCCGAGCTAAAAGGGCACCACTGCGAGTCGGTGCAAATATGCATCGCTAAAAGAAATGGACTATAGTGGTTTACTAATAACTTTCTCCATATTAAATTTGTGAATTGTAGCCAGTACTGCAACCTGGTCTGGTACATTTCTTTCTGCTATCATTTGCTTTAATTTCCTTGTTGCTGTTGTTATAATTGCTACTGACTTAACAATGGAAGTGTACCAACCGTGTGTCACACGATCGTACATAATTCATTTTGTATATATTATGCTTGTATCTTCGCTCTTCCCTCGCACTAAAAAGAACCAGAATAAACATGTCTGCGTTTCTCCTATGTAACATTGTCTGTTTCTCGAACATGTAATTTCCTGTTGCCTTGAGGTTTTGTATATAAAGGAGAGTGTTCTATAATAAATTAACTCAGTTGCTTTCACACTGCCTTTGAGTTCACAACCTTCTCTCGGCCCGTCACAGAAGCAAATGTTTTGAGATTTTGCTTTTTAATTGGTTCATTAAAGCTTTTAGTCTTAGTATTCAGTCTCTCCTGTGGAGCGAGTGAACCGGATGAAAAACAATATAATAAGGATTTGTCTTCTACATTAAAATATTCTGGTCATGAAAATACAATGAAAAATCATTAAGAATATAATTACGTTCATCTATATTTTCTGCTGCATATATTCTGACCTATTCAATTTTGATTTTATCAAGTGCTATGATGAATATTGATGATAGGGCTTTAGAATTGAAAAAAAAAAAATCCTTGCCCGAAAAAACTTACGAATATATATATATATATATATATATATAATAAATATAATATATAAGCAGAAAAAAATATTAGTGATATTATTTTCCCATTGCGCCCCAATATGAATTCAAAATTACTGCCATTACCGCAACGATCATCCAATGGCTGAAGAGAAGCAGTTTCTGATTCCACGATCTTTAAAGAATATGAAAAAGAGGGGCTACAAAAATCAGTCGGAGGGGGGAGCGGGGACTCTCGGGTGGGCGCAAGGTCTACATTGCTGGTACACTACCAATTCACAACTTGGTGCAGGGTTGCCAGGTTGGCCTTTTTCGGACCAAAAACCTCCAAATTTGGCCTTTTTCGGACCAAAAACCTCCAAATTTGGCCTTTTTTGTGCTAGATACCTAAATTTGGCCTTTTCTCGTGCTAGATACCTAAATTTGGCCTTTTTCGTGCTAGATACCTAAATTTGGCCTTTTTTAAATAGACTAGCCTTAAATGCTATATGTTTCGGCCTTTTTCTACTATTAGGTTGGCCTTTTAAAGCTCCAGTTGATCAGAAGTTGGCCTTTTCTCATTTGGAAAACCTGGCAATCCTGGCTTGGTGGACAATAGTGAGGAATACTTCAGTACCAGATGAAGACCGAGGAATCCTTTGTTTCAGTAATGAACCATGGACTCGGTTCTTCAATGGAGAGATGGATAACAGAAGGGTACAATTGTGCTGTTGTTTATATATATGTATGTATGTATGTATGTATGTATATATATATATATATATATATATATATATATATACAGTATATATATATATATATATATATATATATATATATATATATATATATTTATATTTATATATACTGTATATATATGTATGTATGTATGTATGTGTATATATATATATATATATATATATATATATATATATATATATGCGTGTAATTGTATGTATGTACGGATATATATGATATATTTGTGTAGGAGTGTGTATATATATATATATATATATATATATATATACACTCCTACACAAATATATCATATATATGCATACATACAATTACATGCATATATATATATATATATATATATATATATATATATATATATATATATATATATATATATATATATGTATGTATGTATACATATTAAATAGCCATTTTCTTCGCAATGAGATGGGGAAAAACGACCACATTCATTCATTCTGCTATATTGCGGAAAAACCATCTATGTATATAAAACTTCAACAACATGATATATAAAACCTCCTGCTCACAGTTACACACAAAGAAATAAGGCAAGGGGAGACAAACAAACAATGAAAATAAGTAATGGCATAATTATTTACCTACAAATATAAAACAAACTTTTTTCCTGACAGCAAATTCAGGAAACGGGTCCCTGAAATCACTCTTCTTCCTTTCAAAGGAACCGACCATCGCCATGCTAATGAAGTTATTTCTTTCTTTCGTAGGAGGCCTCGTCCGTGCTCAAGTGTTCACCAAGAATAAGGTGACGGTGGATGGGCCATTGCTTACCAAGGAATCGCATAAAAGGTAGGTGAGGATCTGTTATGTGGACATGGTCTTGCAATAGATGTGAATGTGTATCAAGAGTTGAGAAAAGACCACTTTTTGTCCAATAACTTCTTTCTTTCTTTTTTTTTTTTTACCAAAGAGGCTTGGAAGACTAAAGCACTTATTTTTAACAGTGATAGTTTTAAAAAAATCATTAGTTTTTAAAGAGTGGTCTAAACACATCTTCTGTGTTTAGACCTTTTGTTTTATTCCTAATATATTTGTATATAACTATTAATTTTATTGTAATATTTTGTATATGGCTCTACAGCTGAAATAAAGAATTTGAATTTAAATTTGAATACGATCCGGTAGTAACAACAACAATAATAAGAATAGGGAAGTGGGGAATATGGGGAAAGGAAGAGTACCCCTGGATACAATCCAGCTTATATCTCAAAGGCAGGTACTCGGGATGGGAAAGATTTAGGGAATAGGGAGATAGAGAAGTACAGGAGAAGAATAAAAGAGAGGGGCAGACCCTCTTGCGATATTAGGGAATTGGTATTATTATTTCAGTCTGTTAGGCCTACGCATAAACGAACGATTATTTCCGTGATTGTGTGCGGGCAGTTACGTACCTCTAACGACTATCAGCTTTATGGAAAGTGGCTCAGATAACACCTATAGAACAAGAGAATCTCTACGATAGCTAAGAGCTTTGCTAGTGATAACGTTATTCTCTTTTACTTCAATCTTTTTAACAAGAGAAACAAAGGCATAAGCCCCCCAAAAAACGGTCCTTATAATGCGAAAAATATACTGAGACATTGAAAAAAATATATATAAATAAAAAGTGTTGAACTATTTGATTGATCAATGAAAAATTAAATGTAGCATGAATTTTAAATGCTGTTGGAAGTAAAATTATCATATTTTATTCATGCAAACATACTTTATATAGTGTTACAGATCATTGTTGACTAGTTAATAAATATCAGACCATTCAAATGTCCGATAATAATATTCCTTGTATTTACACACAAGAAAAAAAATATCTCATACACTCAAAAATTACTTATCGATATGCAATCAAGTGCTATAAAAGAAGAAAAATGTTATATACAATAAATGAACATATTTCTGAAGAGAAAATCAAAACATTTATTCCATCAAAATAATAATTTCATCAGCAAATATGCTAAGAAGGAACATTCCTTTTGATACAGAGTAAAAACCATCACTCAACGTGACTATAAGACCCATTTTCGCAAAACGCTTTCGCACGTAAGACGTCATTTGTTCGTCGGGATTTCCACTTCCTTATCGTTATCGTGCCTCCCTATTCCCGGTTTCCTTTCACCGGATTCCTCTCGACCTCTTCTGGTCCTTTCCCCTGCATGCCCCGGTCTTCAGAGCTACTACTGCATTCCCCGGTCTTCAGAGCTACAACTGCATTCCCCGGTCTTCAGAGCTACAACTGCATGCCCCGGTCTTCAGAGCTACCACTGCATTCCCCGGTCTTCAGAGCTACAACTGCATTCCCCGGTCTTCAGAGCTACAACTGCATGCCCCGGTCTTCAGAGCTACAACTGCATTCCCCGGTCTTCAGAGCAACAACTGCATTCCCCGGTCTTCAGAGCTACCACTGCATTCCCCGGTCTTCAGAGCTACCACTGCATTCCCCGGTCTTCAGAGCTACCACTGCATTCCCCGGTCTTCAGAGCTACCACTGCATTCCCCGGTCTTCAGAGCTACAACTGGATTCCCCGGTCTTCAGAGCTCCCACTGCATTCCCCGGTCTTCAGAGCTACAACTGGATTCCCCGGTCTTCAGAGCTCCCACTGCATTCCCCGGTCTTCAGAGCTACCACTGCATTCCCCGGTCTTCAGAGCTACAACTGCATTCCCCAGTCTTCAGAGCTACCACTGCATTCCCCGGTCTTCAGAGCTACCACTGCATTCCCCGGTCTTCAGACTTACAACTGCATTCCCCGGTCTTCAGACTTACAACTGCATTCCCCGGTCTTCAGAGCTACCACTGCATTCCCCGGTCTTCAGAGCCACCACTGCATTCCCCGGTCTTCAGAACTACCACTGCATTCCCCGGTCTTCAGAGCTACCACTGCATTCCCCGGTCTTCAGAGCTACCAC
>NC_090725.1:79308161-79338161 GCF_036898095.1 Palaemon carinicauda
TTTCTTTCTTGCTCGCCTGATATATGTAACTTCAAAGGCCCAAAACGCGAAATTTTCTTTCTTGCTCGCCTGATATATGTAACTTCAAAGGCCCAAAACGCGAAATTTTCTTTCTTGCTCGCCTGATATATGTAACGTCAAAAACGCGAAATTTTCTTTCTTGCTCGCCTGATATATGTAACTCCAAAGAGGGAGATGAATCTACCTCGGGCCCAAAACGCTGGGAGCCGTATCAGTTGCAGGAAGACTAAAGCCAAGACAATGAAGCAGCTTGATCTTTAGAGGAACGTCTAATTAACGTTGTTTTTTTTCTTTAGATTTGTGTCTTTGTTAATGGGATTAAACTGATGAAAGGCGAGACTTGTGAATGGAGTTAATTGATAAAAATGAAACTTTCAAGAACAAAACACCTTTGTGAGGAAGGATTTCTCAGACATGATAAATGTTTGATGTTTCTTGGATTCTATAGTGAATTCTTAAATCTTCCTGAAACCAATGTCTTAAACTGACGACCCGTATTTTCTTAAAGGGGTAGAAGAGACTCTAGCTATGGTAAGCAGCTCTTCTAGGAGAAGGACACTCCAAAATCAAACCATTGTTCTCTAGTCTTGGGTAGTGACATAGCCTCTGTACCATGGTCTTCCACTGTCTCTTGGGTTAGAGTTCTCTTGCTTGAGTGTACACTTGGGCACACTATTCTATCTAATATCTCTTCCTCTAGTTTTGATAATGTTTTTATAATTTATATAGGACATATTTATTTTAATGTTGTTACTGTACTTAAAATATTTTATTTTTCCATATTTCCTTTCCTCACTGGGCTGTTTTCCCTGTTGGGGCCCCTGGGCTTATAGCATCCTGCTTTTCCAACTAGGGTTGTAGCCTAGCTATTAATAATAATAATAATAATAATAATAATAATAATAATAATAATAATAATAATAATAATAATAATAATGAGCTTTAACAAATAAAGAACGCTAGCACGAATGACTACATCAGCAGGTTTCTGTTTTCCTTTTAGTTCTTCAAGATCAAAAATCGTCCTCAACAGACTGTGATACGTAATTCCGACGCAAATGAGTCAATCGTACCCCTATTATTATTATTATTATTATTATTATTATTACTTGCTAAGCTACAACCCTAGTTGGAAAAGCAGGATGCTATAAGCCCAGGGGCTCCAACAGGGAAAATAGCTCAGTGAGGAAAGGAAACAAAGAAAAATAAAATATTTTAAGAAGAGCAACAAGATTAAAATAAATATCTTCTATATAAACTATAAAAACTTTGACAAACCAGGAGGAAGAGGAACAAGATAGAACAGTGTGCCCAAGTGTACCCTCAAGCAAGAGGACTCCAACCCAAAAGACAGTGGAAGACCATGGTACAGTTACCTTAACTGACAAGACAGTTGTTTTAGGATCATATATAAATTAGCAAAGGGCTTTAGCTTGTAAAACGTAAGGATGGAATAGAGAAGAACAAAAAACAAATGTTAAAATCAATTGACACCACTACCAGGGTAAAATCACTTTGTCATCCTCTTTTAGTAATGATCCCGTTAAACAAAAAGTTATTGGCACAATTACATTTTACTATCAATTGTGTTTCTATGAGACTCTCAAATCAATTTCGTGTCAGTAGTATTACAATTCTGAATTCGGTTAGCATAACGCGCAGTTACAAGGAGAAAGCCATGGATATCAAATGATACTTGGGATACTATGAAAAGGAGACAAAGACAGAAATGGATTGTTGAATGTTTTCGAGGAAGTAATGAAAATTACAGGGTAGAGCATGCTAAGTATTCCAGTATTGATAGTGGGGTCAAAAGAAAACCAAGGAATGACTGGAGAGGATATTTAGACAGTAAAGCAGATGAGGCTGACTATGCTATGAATTCAGGAACTGGCTATGGTGTAAGAATTGCTCATAGAATTATTAATGAACTCTCGACTGGGGCAAAAAAGAAGAAGCATATACCCATCAAAAAGAGAGATGGCTCTGTTCTAGCAACAGACGAAGAAAGACAACGTTGGATGGAACAGTTTAGTGAGGTTATGAATAGGAGATATAAAGGGAATAATTTGATTGATATACCTGAAGCTGATGAAGACCTTGATATTCCCATGAATGAATTCAGTATGTTTGAAGTCGAAGCTATCCTTAAAAAACTAAAGAGATGGACAGCCCCGGGATACGATGGAATAGCTGCCGAGATGATACTGGCCGAAAATGAAGTGACTCCCAGACCAGTTACAAGATTATTTTCTAGAATGTGGCATGAAGAGGAAAAACCTGATGCATGGGAGTTAGGAGTGTTGGTGAAAAGGTTAAAAAAAAGAAGACCTGACTGATTACAATATTTACAGAGGCATAACACTTACGTCACTTATTGTGATAATATATAGTATGCTTATTCTAAAGAGACTGTAGAGTAAGAATGATGAAAAGCTGAGAGATGAACAGGATTTTGAAAAGGTAGAAGTTACACTGACCAAATTTTAATTTTGAGACATGTTGTATAGCAATGCGTAGAATATAGAAGACCCCTTTTGATGGTAATTGCGGACTATGAAAAAGCCTTTGATAGTGTGCACCGGCTAATTTTGTGGAGAGTCCTGCGTTATTATGGGATTCCTCTTAAATATGTGAATTTGATTAAGTCTGTTCATGAGCATAGCAACTGAAAAGTTAATATTAATGGCGGCAGTGGGAGGCCATGTATGAGTGTCCCTGACTAGTACAGCTTTGCTGATCATGGCGACAATCAAATCCTTTCCCCCACGCTAAGGTATCTCCTTTCGGAATGTTTAAAACTGAAAACAAAGATTACACCGGACACACTACCACAACACTTCGAGCCGAGGACATCAGCTGACCCACAGAAATAGGGAGCCATATGCCAACATTATATAGGAGGACATACGCTGACCCACAGAAATAGGGACCCGTATACCAACATTACATAGGAGGACATACGCTGACCCACAGAAATAGGGACCCGTATACCAACATTACATAGGAGGACATACGCTGACCCACAGAAATAGGGAGCCGTATACCAACATTATATAGACATCTACAATCGGAAACCATCCCTAAAAGAACTAATTGACAGAACCTAAATTGTGCACAAGGAAAGCAGCTATGGCCGACTTATCGTAGCTGAAGTAGAGAGGCTCTTCGGAAAGCAAACCCTAGACATTACAAATACTCAAACTATATTCTCCGATCAAACAGAAAACAACCAGGCTCAATAATGGGAAGTCAGACACTGGCTCTTTATTATATATGTGAGATTCTGATCTTTTTTTGTATCAAATCTTCTAACCAATTCTAGATAGGTAGGTATTCATGAGTTCTTGACATTTATATTGCTATCTATTTTAATTTATTCTATCTATATATTATGTCAGTAACCAAATTGTGGAATGATCTTTCCAATAAACTGGTAAATCGGTGAGAATTTAATCTTTGTGCCATTTCCTTACGAAGTCCAAAATAATGCACACTTCCGCAAGAATGTCGTCTACCAGATAAGGCTAAGAAGTGGCACTGCTACCGACACGTGCCCCTGGCTCTGCTTTGACCTCGGCGGCAAAAGCGGTTAAGACCACCTAATAGGCACGACGGGTGGTCTCTGATATAATGTACATGTGCACCTATGCAAGTATGTTTGTGTATGTGAACTGAATATAAAATATAGGACTTAAACCAAGAACTGGGGGTATCAGAGGCCATTCGGCGCTAAAGTATATTAAATCAGATAATAGCAGTTTCTTTAACTAAACACTCACGCCAGAAAATCTGCTAGAAAAAACGTTGACGTTACTATAATGCTTTTAATGAATGATATATATATATATATATATATATGTGTGTGTGTGTGTATACATATATATACATATATATATACACACATATATATATATATATATATATGTGTGTGTGTGTGTGTGTATACATATATATACACATATATATATATAAATAAATATAAATATAGATTTATATATATATATATATATATATATATATATATATATATATATATATGTGTGTGTGTGTGTAATTTATATACATATACATACATACATATATATATATATAAATGTATATGTATATATATATATATATATATACATATATATATATAACATATATATAACAATAACAATAAATGTATCCGTTTCTAGTACTCTGCAGGGCAGAGGCCTCATATCTGGGGTTTGGCTAGTTTTCAACACCACAGTGGTCAGTGCGGATTGGTGATGGTGGGAGACTTTTGTCGCATCAATGAAAAGCAAACCAACCTAGTATGAATGTCCCTGAACAGTAAAGCTTGGCTAATTATGAAAATACACAAACCTTTTCATCACGTTAAGGTATTCCCAAATATATATATATATATATATATATTATATACACATACACACACACACATATAATATATATATATATATATATTATATATATTATATATATGTATACATATATATATATATATATATATACACATAAATATATATATATATATATATATATCCCAATATAGCTAAGGAATAGATGAAGAAAATTAGTGTTAATACTACAGTATTTTTGGCCAAAGTTAATTTAAAAAGCACACAGTACATTTAATTGGATGATACCAGAACAAAATTCGAATACGGAAACTAAAAGTAATCAAATTTCCACTGTTTCTACAGGGTGTTATGTTACAGGGTGTTATGTTACCCCCATGACATGCTATACCTAAGCAGCTACTCTTAACCTTATTACTAAACACCCGACAGGTGTACAAATACACAAAAACGTTTCTGCTTCATTTTTATTGGCTGGTGTTCGTCTCTCTCTCTCTCTCTCTCTCTCTCTCTCTCTCTCTCTCTCTCTCATTTTACTGTATATCCTAGTTTCACAAAGATGGCCAAACAACTGATCACATACATACATGCAGCGAAATTTCTGTTAGTTCCAGCTAACATCTAAAATTATACAATCTTACGAACACACAAAAGCTCATATATATGTATATATATATATATATATATATTACTGTATATATATGTATATATATATGTATGTATGTATACATATATATATATATGTATATATATAGTATATATATATTATTATATATATAGTGTATATATATATAATATATTTATATGTATTTAGTTATATATGCATATATGAATAAAAATACACATATACACACACAAATATATATATATATATATATGTATATATACATATTTACATAAAACAATGTATATATATATATATATATATATATGTATATACACACATATATATATGTAATATATACATATAATATATACATATATATATATATATATATATATATGGTCAGAAAACCGTTCCTGGTATGGAATTCACTCAGCCTTTGGAAGGCTCAGTACCCAAACACAAGACAAAAGTCGCCTAAACCCCTGAGCTATCAAGAGATAGATATTGATTACCAACTTTGATATAAATATGACCCATGAATTCAGGTATATTCACTTAAGAATCGAAATTACCCCATCATTGTTATCAAATTTGTATAATGTGGCCATTTATGACAGTTTGTCGCTGGCACCCATGACTTATACATTCAAACATTAGGATTCCAATATTTCTAGATCACTGTATGCCTTCTGCTGGTGTTCTACAGAGGATCTTTGTTTCATCTTGGAATTACACCTCATATATTTTCCTTTTTCCTTCATTAAACTTTCTATTTTCCTCCCAAACCAATTAATTTTTCTATTTCCTTTTCGCATATAATTATACCCACAAGCACTCAGTATTACATCAAAGACCCCATCATGGAAGATTAACAACTGTACTTCTCTTATATCTATATCTTAAACCATCTCTCATATTACCTCAACTTGCTCTTTACAGGCTATTCTTAAGGTACCCTGACACTTGCACGACTTTTTGCCACGAATTTGTTTGTGGCAAGTCGTGACATTTTGTGACACGAACTGGAAGATAAAAAAAAAGAAAAATCACAGCTGACCTGTCCTCATTGACACGAAACTGGCACGACGAGTTCATGCATAGTTTGCGCACTTCCTGCATCGTTCCAACGAGTTCACGAACAGTTCTCGCATTGTTCACGACCCGGTCACGAAATTTTGTCGTGACCAAAATTTAGAACACTTCAAAATTCTCGTCCCGACATGCCACGATGTCACGACGGGTTTACGAACACTTCACGCCAGTTCACGACGAGTTCACGCCAGTTCACGACTCGAGTCGTGACAATGCGCGCCACAAATTCGTGAAAGTGTCAGCCTGGCTTTACTCTCTCTTTGTCTATTTACACTGACTTCGTTCTCAACATTTACTTTAACAAAATAAAGATCATATCTCCATTTACGCCTCTTCTCATCGTTAAATCCAGCAAAACTTCTCTTCCGTTTGCTCTGTAGTAACAAATTATCTATTAGTCGTTTGTTCTCTTCATTTATTTATTTCCTTATTTCCTTTCCTCACTCGGCTATTTTTCCCTGTTGGGGCCCCTGGGCTTGTAGCATCTTGCTTTTCCAACTAGGGTTGTAGCTTGGATAATAATAATAATAATAATATTAATAATAATAATAATAATAATACTTATAATTCCATACATTCCACTTTGAACACCATGCAGTTCCAAACATCACGCCCATTTCAAAATGCACTAACTCACCCATCCCATCTACTTTCAGACACTGAATACCAATTAACCCTTTTTTGTTACTTATTATCTAACTTCAATCACAAACTACCACCTTACTTATATAGTAAATATGTGGGCTCCTTTGATCATATCGTGCAAATGAAATATCAGTTGTTACGGATGGAATATCTTCGTGCTTCAAATCAATTTTAAAATTAATGGAATAGAATATTTCTATCTTGACAAATATGTATTAACGCACACACATACAGACATTTATATATATATATATATATATATACATATATATATATATATATATATATGTGTGTGTGTGTGTGTGTGCAGATATTTATTTGTCAAGATTAAATTATTCTATTAATTTGAAACTGGATTTGAAGCACGAATATATTCCATCTGTAACTGATATTTCATTAGCACGATGTGATCAAATGGAGGGTACTTACTGCTCTAATTTGAAGGGGCAAAGTGATTAAATTTCATCTTTGTCAATAACAGGGACTCTTTTTACAGTATTTATCTATTTTTCCTTCATTTACTTCATATATATCTGTGTATTCTCTTTATCCTTTATTTGTTTCTAATTATACTGTAAACAAAGTGTCACATTCTTTTTTAATATAAGAACTTGAGTATTGTAGGAGAGAAAAGTTACACAAATTAATGTATTAGTAAGGTACTTACTGTCTACAGTATATAGAACATGATATGACACGTGTGTGTGTTTTTGTCTGTGTATGTGCGTTGAGAGAGAGAGAGAGAGAGAGAGAGAGAGAGAGAGATGACACGTGTGTGTTTTTGTCTTTGGAGAGAGAGAGAGAGAGAGAGAGGAGAGAGAGAGAGAGATATGTGTGTTTTTGTCTTTGAGAGAGAGAGAGAGAGAGAGAGAGAGAGAGAGAACATGATATGACACGTGTGTGTTTTTTGTCTTTGAGAGAGAGAGAGAGAGAGAGAGAGAGAGATGACACGTGTGTGTGGTTTTTGTCTGTATGCGTGTTGAGAGAGAGAGAGAGAGAGAGAGAGAGAGAGAGATCTGACACGTGTGTGTTTTTGTCTTTGAGAGAGAGAGAGAGAGAGAGAGAGAGAGGAGAAGAGATATGACACGTGTGTGTTTTTGTCTTTGAGAGAGAGAGAGAGAGAGAGAGAGAGAGATGACACGTGTGTGTTTTTGTCTTGAGAGAGAGAGAGAGAGGAGAGAGAGAGAGAGAGAACATGATATGACACGTGTGTGTTTTTGTCTTAGAGAGAGAGAGAGAGAGGAGAGAGAGAGAGAGAGAACATGATATGACACGTGTGTGTTTTTGTCTTTGAGAGAGAGAGAGAGAGAGAGAGAGAGAGAGAGAACATGATATGCCACGTGTGTGTGTTTTTTGTCTGTGTATGCGTGTTAAAAGAGAGAGAGAGAGAGAGAGAGAGAGAGAGAGAGAGAGAGAGATTTGAATTTAGAAAAAGCCAGCTTCTGAAATCCTTTCTGCGTGATATATACCTTGAAGTTTATATCAAAAGTCTAATAGCTTTTCCCTGTGAGAGGTAACCGGAATTGCAGTCATGTGCAAGGAGTAATGTGAAAGGACCATGTGATAACTTCAAAAAAAATAAAAAATAAAAAAATAAATAAATAAATAAATATATACATAAATAAATAAATAAGAAAATATATCTAGTGCCAGCTCTCTACTTGAGTGTCTCGTAATAAAGAATATAAAATAAATAATGGAACTCGAAAGTTTAAATAGGGCTATATTTTCACACTAACATATTATTATTATTATCATTACTATCCAAGCTACAACCCTAATTGGAAAAGCAAGATGCTATAAGCCCAGGGGCTCCAATAGGGAAAAATAGCCCGGTGAGGAAAGGGAATAAGGAAATAAATAAATGAAGAGAACAAATTAACAATAAATCATTCTAAAAAAAGTAACAACGTCAAAACAGACATGTCATATATAGACTATTAACAACAACAAAAACAAATATGTCATATATAAACTATAAAAAGACTCATATCCGTCTGGTCAACAAAAAAGCATTTGCTCCAACTTTGAACTTTTGAATTTCTACTGATTAATCATAATAAATTTCATTATAAATGTCTCGTAGATCATTTCTCCGAGTACAGTCGTCTATAATAAGATTTCGCGGCACGAAATTTCGAAAATATTCAAAATAAAAAATATCTATTGATCTTAAGTGAGGTTTTTAATACTAGAACTATGTGCATATTACGCTCAATAAACTACAATAATAGAATCTCAATATACTTTGAACGAATAAACTTTGTTCCTCTAGATTAGAAAGATTGCAAAGAAAAGATATCCATCCCTCTCTCTCTCTCTCTCTCTCTCTCTCTCTCTCTCTCTCTCTCTCTCTCTCTCTCTCTAAAAATGTATGAATTTACAAGCAGGCTATTCTTATAACTACACCAAGCTTTTATATCATATTGGTACATAAAAATGTATGATTTTTGCTAATCAAGCAAACATCTATTGATTCTCTCGTGATCCAATTTAGCACAAAGACAAGTGTCAGGCTGTAAAATATTAATGATATACAAACTTATGAGAAAAAAGGCATAAATCACAATAGGTAATAAACATAATTGCTAACGCTGTAACTGCTAAGTTGTGTAAATATAGTTGACATGCGTCATGTCAAAACAGTAATAAGATAAGTCAGGACATATTATTCTCCAGAAAAAACTATATAACACGTCAGAGATTATCAGATCTGAATGACCCATACTTTAGGTACCCTGACACTTGCACGACTTTTTGCCACGAAATTGTCGTGGCAAGTCGTGACATTTTGTGGCACGAACTGGAAGATCAAGAAAAAAAAAATTACCTCAGAATCACAGCTGACCTGTCCACATTGACACGAACTGGCACAATGAGTTCACGCATAGTTTGCACACTTCCCGCATCGTCCCGACTAGTTCACGAACAGTTCGGGCATAGTTCACGGCCCGGTCACGAAATTGTGTCGTGACCAAAATTTTGAACATTCAAAATTCTCGTCACGACATGCCACGATTTCACGACAGGTTTACGAACACTTCACGCCAGTTCACAACGAGTTCACGCCAGTTCACGACTCGAGTCGTGACAATGCGTGCCACAAATTCGTGCAAGTGTCAGCCTGGCTTTTGACTTCTCAAGGAGGCAGGGAGGGGCCCAACAGATTAAATTATCTTTCTATTAGCGGAGTCATGTTTCGACGTAGCAGCTGTTGAAAAGGTAAAATGAGAGACCCATATATCAGGTGAGTGATTTGGTCGATTTATTGGGAAAACAGTTAAATTATAAAAATAAAGATAATCAACGAAATACAATATGAATAGGTGGATCGGGCCTACATTATCTCTCTCTCTCTCTCTCTCTCTCTCTCTCTCTGTGCATCTGAGTACAACTGAAAAATCATTAACAGAAATATCATAGGCTTATGATGCGATATTCACCTTTGTTGTAATACAGCGCTTCTAATGAAAAGTCATTGGATAAACTTGAGATGGTAATTCTACTGTATAGATTAGGAAAAACTTAATTTGCTGGATTTTGGATTCATAAGACTTTCAATCTTGGAAGGAAATTATTTTTGAATAACACCATTGGCATATGTATTCCCTCCATCCTTAAATAAGATCTATGATTCTTAAATCTTTTACAATTCTTTCACTTCATTTTATAAACACAAGTTAAATAAAAAAGATATTTTTCGCATTTCTACTTTGAAGAAAGATTAAAAAAAAAAGAACTCTTATTCATATTCGTTAATACTAATACCCATGAGTCAAAGCCGCATAGCTGCTTGGACTTCTTTTTCCTTCTCTAATGCACATGAAGCAAGCAACGCACATACAAACAAAGAAGTATGCCCTACCTGCATTATCTTCTATACTGCAACCGCCATCAGACTCCACGCCAAAGAGCCTTTGAAGTAACAAGCTAATTTCAACTCCTTTTATTCTCATACTAATTTAAAACTTATTGACCAGTTCATGCAACCGTCACCCTTATGTGACCCCTAGGTGTTTATAAATACCTTTGTTGTATTCATATTCAGGCCTTTTCCACTTCCCTCACATTTATGATCGCTGGAAAATACTTTAAACATCCAACGCGTCTTCCAGCTCACCGCTTTGTCTGTCGTATCCTCTGGCGATGACCACCATTGACTGCTATTCATCTGTCCATGCTGCCAAAGTGACGCTCCCACCTTTCGCAAACAGGGATCCCTTTGCCTGGTTTCAGTGCACCAAGATTTAGTTCCGCGTCAAGACCGTGACTCACTCACGCTCCAAAGCCGACTATGTCTTTGCTGGGGTCCACAAGGCATTAGAAGAGTTGGAATACCCAGGCCTACATGGCTGAGGACTATGAAGTATGAAGTCGGCGATGATGAATGGAGAAGTATCAAATTGAAAGCTCAAGAAAGAGACGACTGGCAAAATCTAAACAAAGCCTTCTACGTCAATAGGTTTAAGAGGCGATGATGATAATAAGCATTGTTAAAGTACACATAAGAGATAAATATCTATTTAAATGTTAAACCATCTTCAGCATAATAATGAAGAAAAGCAGTCTTGTTTGTCATCGAGTTGAGCTAGCATCAGGTTGGGCTGGTTTCGAGTTGGCTTACATTAAGTCAGCCACATTGAGTTGGCTTCATCGAGTTGAGCGCAATGAGTTGTGTCAACGCATGCCTCATGGCATGTATGGGCAGCGGAGAAACTGCCCATCACCCACCTATGCTGCCCCAAGCCCATGCACCAACCAACTGGATGATGTCCCTTAGATAGTACCACTCCAGAATTGAGGCTGCTGCTTAGAAATGTGCGACCGGCTGTCATTGGTAAAAAAATTTTGTAAGTAGGACATTGCCTATGATGGTAGCCTCACCATTAATTAATCTCTTCTTTCTGCATGATTCAGGATTTGATATACATTTCCGGGTATATACTGATGACTGTTGTTCCCTCCTGCCATGTTCTCTCTTAAGGGACCGACCCCATCATTGCAAGACTACTGATGTCTGCCTGGTGGCCACAAACAGATCTGCTATCCCCACCCTCAATTACTGTCGTTTGGTGGCACCCAGTAGTAGTGAAATTTCATCATCACTGACATTACACTGCCTCTCATCGGTGCAGATTTCCTCTCCAATTCCCACAACTTGGTTGATGCCTCACAACAACACTTAAACAATGACAGGTCTTACTCATCCCCACCTTTATCACCTGCTCTCTCTAACCTTACTCTCAACATCAGCGTGCCTATGGATGTCTGAGCCCACTTCCTGACTTTATATCCTGACGTCTTCCACTCAGCACTAGGCTACACCAGGCATCCAGAGTTCCAGCAAAGCAAAGTATTTATGACCATATCAAGACGACAGAGTCCTCAGTGTTTATAAGATTCAGACATTTTGTACCAAGACTGTTTGGCAGATGTTGAACCATATTTTGCTGAAACAGAAGAAATGCTCCTCTTTCAAAAGGCCTCAAGCCCATGGTCGTTTCCCTGCACATTGTCCTGAAGAAGTCTGGTTCCCTATGCCTTTATGAGGATTTCAGTCATATTAATATTCAGATGGATCCACACCACTACCCTCTCCCCGAAGATCCCTGTCATTATTCTCTACCTTCATATTGCTAAAGTATTTTCAACCCTAGACCTCGTGAAGGAGTATTATCAGGTGTCCATGAACCCCAAAGACATCCCTTAGACCGTTATCTCCACCCCGTTCAGCACATATACTTTTAATTACTGCTGCTCTGGCTTTCGTAATGCAGGGACCACATTTCAATGACTCATGGGTAGCATCGTAGGGAACCTACCTTTCTGAGAATCTAATATTCTCAGTGATGTCACTGTGGGGGCAGTACTTGAACAAATGATCAGTGGATCACCCTGCCCCTTAACATTCATTATCAGAAAACTTTCCAAGGTGGAACTCAGCAACTTCACCGACTGCAAACTACAAGCAGTGTACTTGGCTGTCCATCACTTCATGCAATTCTTAGACAGCATGGCCTTCATACTTCAAATGGACCACATGCCTCCTCTGCACGCCTTCACTCGATAGATGAATACCTGATCTGCCCATCAACACCGACATTTTTATGATTTTATAATACAACTGTACCATTCAACACACCACTGGTAAAGTGAATGCTGTTGCCAACTCCCTTCATAGAAACACACAGGCTGCCTGCCGTCCATCTTTGAATAAATTATAAACCCTTGTGAAGTAACCCAACAAAAAGACCCTGACTACGAAAAGGACATCCTTCACGTCTTTCTGATGGGAAGGCATCAGCCTTGATGAATCCAATCCCACCCTCTTCTGTGATGTCAGTACCAGTAGGCCAAGCTTGTGGATATCTGCCTCCATACACCAACCGGTGTTTCAATTTATCTATAAAATCTCACACCCCTTGCACTGAAATACACACAACT
Organism: Palaemon carinicauda; assembly: GCF_036898095.1. Classification (NCBI taxonomy): domain Eukaryota; kingdom Metazoa; phylum Arthropoda; class Malacostraca; order Decapoda; family Palaemonidae; genus Palaemon; species Palaemon carinicauda. The sequence continues at coordinate 79,321,317 of NC_090725.1, forward strand.
ACTTTAGTCAAGGTTCATGGAGCATGACATTTCTAAAGATACCAAGGAATGAGTCGATGTCTGTGTTTCTTGTCAAACTTCAAAAGTCCATCAATACATGGATTTGGGTGTGCCAATTTTTCATTAACCTCAGCATCCTTTTGCCAAAATTTGCATTCGCTGGCCTGAACCCATACCCAAGCAAGATGCAGCACCCAGCTCATGTACTACTGCCTGACTTTCTGGATGGATAGCAAGATTTGGCATCCGAAAGCACAATACTTCTGACAGGGGTGCCACCTTTACCTCTCAACTGTGGACATCAATACGGCCTCTTCTCGGCATCACCCTACGTTAGACTACCTCTTACAACCATGTCGCTAATGTAATGGTGGGTTTCCATCGCATCCTCAAAACCACTTTGATATCCTACTGCAATGACTCCAACTGGTTTCAACAACTTCACTGGGTCCTTCTCGGACTAAGGACGAATTCCAAGGACACCATGGCTGCTCCTACAGAATTTTTTCCATCCTCTAGCACCTCCGATGATCTCTAGTGCTTAAGTCACATTTTGGCCAAATTTACCCTTGCCATCAAACAGACTTACGAGGCCTCAGCAAAGCAGTACATACTGAAAAGACCTACAAACTCCAACACACATCTTCATTTGCATTGATGCTAAACACCTCCCAAAAACGACCCCATACCTCGTCACCTGTCATACTCCGAAAGGTTCCTCCTCAATATTCATGGAAAAAAGTATTGGATAAACCATTGATGGCCAATAGTACGACTCTTTCAGGCAGGTCACCCTCTTTCACAAGCATGTCTACTTGGGGGGGGGGGGGACTGCAATGCATGTGCAGCAAGTGACGCACATATAAATAAAGAAGTCTGTCCCATGTAAGTTTTCCTCTACACTGCAACCACTATCAGACTCTAGATAAAAACGCTGTTAAAATTACGAGCCAATTTGAGGTCAATTATCATTTCGTTATTATATTGTCTAATAATGCCAACCTTATCGACTAAAAGCCGTTGAATATACACATACAATTGTCATCCTTACGCGACTCCTTGAGGGCCTATAAATACATATAGTATCTAAGTAAAACTGGTTGTTCGGGAGGTGCGTTCATATTAATGACTCTTCCACTTTCGTCAAACTTCTGACCATATATTGGGGATCAGGTACAAATGCTTTCCCTAGCTTCTTAATCTAAATTATGTTACATATAGAAGTTTTTTAAACTTTATTAACCTGGAAAATGCACTGTTCTCTCTCTCTCTCTCTCTCTCTCTCTCTCTCTCTCTCTCTCTCTCTCTCTCTCTCTCTCTCTCTCTCTCTCTAAGGGATTTTGAGCCTCTCTGAATTTTATTTACGCCGAGGCAGCTAAGCGTAGACTAGTCTAACACTAGGTGACATGATATTTTTAATTGTTTACAAGGCCTAAATTCCTCATAGTGACAAAATATTCGGAGCAAATAAACATAAATTGCAGATGGTATAATATTGGGGGAAAAGAAGGAGAAGGTTATGCGAGATGGTTTAATATTAAAAATTCAAAGTGAGATGATGAATGCAAAACAATGGAAATCCCCAAGAAAATTAACGATGAAGGAAATTTGAATGAAGATAAACAGTGAGAAAATATGAGTAAAACGTTATTAAACCGCTAAATGAATAGATAACTTAAGGGAAAAAAAGTTAAAAAAGGACGTGAAATAAACCTAAAACTGTGAAATATTGAAAACAATCCGAAGACAATAGCAAAAGAAAACGAAAAAGAATGAGAAATTTACGAAAATATAGGAAACTTCGTCATTTTCTGGAAGAAAAGAAAGGGACCGAAGACATTATTAAGAAAAAGTGTCAATCGAGGAGTATCGAAATTTCCTGATAGGAGTCAAAAGACAAAGAAAAAAAAAAAAAAAAAAAAAAGGAGGTGATAGCTAGATTGGCTCTTTTGGGCTCACTTCCTTGCAGAGAATATTGGAGATGGCTGCATCGAAGGCTATTGTGACGGGCCGAGAGAAGGTTGTGAACTCAAAGGCAGTGTGAAAGCAACTGAGTTAATTTATTATAGAACACTCTCCTTTATATACAAAAACTCAAGGCAACAGGAAATTACATGTTCGAGAAACAGACAATGTTACATAGGAGAAACACAGACATGTTTATTCTGGTTCTTTTTAGTGCCAGGGAAGAGCGAAGATACAAGCATAATATATACAAAATAATTTATGTACGATCGTGTACACACGGTTGGTACAAAACTTTCTGAAACCTGGCAGTAAGTGACAGATTTGCGCCCAATTTCACTACAGTGGGTGAAAATCTTGACTCGTATTTTCAGCCTATAGTCCATTTCTTTTAGCGAGTCATATTTGCACCGACTCGCAGCGGTGCATTTTAACTCGGAAAAGTTTCCGGATCGCTGATTGGTTGGACAAGATAATTCTAACCATTCAGCGATCAGGAAACTTTTCCGAGCTAAAAGGGCACCGCCGCAAGTCGGTGCAAATATGCATCGCTAAAAGAAATGGACTATAGCTGAATGTTAAATGATCACATCTCCACTAATTCTTAACTTAAAAGGAGCATATATCAATCAAATGTTTCTTTTAATGGGCTCTTTCCGAAGTTATATAAAGCTTTACCTTTCAAGATAATATTAGGTCTTAATTCACCAAAGTGGAGAAAACCTATTAATTTCCCTTCTTAAGAAAATTTCCAGAGCCATACAATATTGAAGAATGTATTGCTCATATTAACAATAAACAACAAAGCAGCACTGTATTAATAAAATCATAGGCTATATAAGACATTCCATACACACAGGAGCTTACAGTAACTTTTGATAAAAAAAAATCTAAATGTCACTTTATAACCATTACTATAAAAATGGATCGTTATTTATCAACATTAATATTTATATGTTTATTTACTAAGTAAAAGTTCTCTAGAGAAGAAAATCTTGATGAGTACAATAAAACACCACAGAGGCACAGTCCTCATTTTGGTCTCATTTCCCGCTGAGTCTGTTGATGTAAACCAAATACAAATCCCAGTACCATGAAAAAACTTTTAAAAAGTTCTTACCTACCTAGACCAGACTGCATTACCAGTGACTTGTGATGATGGAGTATTCAAGAGATCTAACTGATTCGAGAAGAGGAGTTCAAGGATATATCACAAATTATTAGTAATTTGTATTTTTCCTAACATACTTACCGAGAAACACTTTCATAGGAGTTACCTGGAACCTCCTCTCAAACGACCAGAGTTTTGTGTAGTTTACCCTACTCCCATTTTCTATAATGATAGGCCTAGCGGAGGAATACGTGCCCTGAGGGCAATACCAAGCCAGGCCACATGTTTCCCAGGTGCCTTCGGGTGTCTTGGAAAATATTAAAAAGGTAGTGAAAAGTGCAGAAAACATACAGAAAGACAGTGCCGTTTTGGGGACCAATGTCACAGATTCTGCTGTAAGTGCACAATGAAGATGTAACATTTCACAAAAGCTAGAGAAGAAAGATTGATACAACTGAAGGAATTTGAGGCTAAAAGTGAGAAATTGATCCATGATTTTGATGATTTCATTTCAAAGAATAGAGTAATTTAATTAATTGTGTCAAAAGTTAAAAACTTGATTCACAGTGATTGAAAAGACAATTGGTTACTCCAGCTTCAGGGAATTCAACTTAGATTCAACTAACTACTTGCGATATTTTTTTGTATTGTGACGGGCCGAGAGAAGGTTGTGAACTCAAAGGCAGGTTGAAAGCAACTGAGTAATTTATTATAGAACACTCTCCTATATATAAAAAACCTCAAGGCAACAGGAAATTTCATGTTCGAAAAACAGACAATGTTACAGAGGAAAAACGCAGACATGTTTATTCTGGTTCTTTTTAGTGCGAGGGAAGAGCGAAGATACAAGCATAATATATACAAAATGAATTGTGTACGATCGTGTGACACACGGTTGGTACAGTATCTTGAAGACATGTACAGTTTAGCAAATACTCCTCCAAAAGTGTATCCAGCATTCATGAAAGGAAACTTGTGGTAAATGGAACTCGGGGACATTTCAAACCAGTTGGAGCTGATATGGCCCTAGGTTTAAAGGCCACATATGAATGGAAGAGGCAAGGGACAGTGACATTGCCCTATCAAAAGGAAAATGCACTAGAGACTGACCATATATACATATGATCAGCAGCCAAGCCCCCTCTCCACCCAAGCTAGGACCAAGGAGGGCCAGGCAATGGCTGCTGATGACTCAGCAGATAGCCCTATGGGCTCCCCCAAACCCACCATCCTTAGCCCACAAGGATGGCGAGGTTGCAGCGACCAAGGAAACTAACGAGTTTGAGCGGGACTTGAACCCCAGTCTGGTATTCACCAGTCAGGGACGTTACCAAACCGGTCACCACAACCCAGATAAACAATTAATGAATCTCACGAATCATAGAATTATTACAACTAGAAATTCAGACAGCCAATTGTCAGTTTCAAACTTAATCACACAGGAATTAGATGTACACTGATCTTTCACGTCAATGGCTTTGACTAAAGAGAGAAATATTAGAAAAAAAATATTATAACACCACTGAAAGAAATTAAAACCAATTCATAATAGCTGCAGAGAATGGAAAACTTCATAATATCCTGACAAATCAAGTAGGAACTCAAGATATTAGGAAACAATTGTTAAACGTTTAAAGTATTGGCAAGGCTACATGCGACATTATCCGCGAAGAAAGATTTAGCACTAAAAAATTGGTATCTCTGCCACAATTCACTAGGCAAACCTAAAAGCATTTGCTTCAATTAATCGACCAAGCATGTCATTCAGATCAGTTCAGATTCAGGTTGAGGCTTTGCGTTTGCAACGGCGCCTCTGTGTCTTTTAGTTTTGTGTGTTCCTTATTTTCACTAGTTTTTCTCTTTTCATCCACATTTGTTGTAGTACTCTTTTCTTATCTTCAATATTTTCTTCACAAAAAAAGGAATTTTCCAACTGTTTGTGCACTATCTTCTTCGTATGGTTGTCGGAGCTCAATTGCTTTTATTCTTATATCACTAAACTGTGGACAATATAACATAAAGTGGTTAGCATTTTCTTCTACATCATAGAATACACAGTTTATATTTCCATCTTGGTGTCATTAGGAACCTACCATCAGAAATCAATCAATCAAAAAGATTCCCACTTGTATCGAATTGTTGATGTCACTAAGGAATGAGAACACTCTATGAAGGAATGACTTAGGAATGACTTCACTCTGATGTTTGCTCTGCTTCATAATGGTCAATCGGGGATTGCCTAATAACTACAACATGCAAGGGTTCCCTAGGTGAATTGAATACAAAATTTAGGCCTTAAGCCAAGCACTGGGGCATCAATTTATTGTAAATATAATGGCTAATGTTCGCAAAATGTAGACATCTAGCATAAAAATATTCGTAGTTTTGTGACAGATCGTTAAATGCAACTCACTGTATAACAAAGTGTGCTTTAAGAAAATATTTAATGTTTGATTCTTATGTTGAAAAATTAATAAAGGATTCAGAGCATTAAAAAACGAGAAAGAAGTTACCAAGAGAATTACAAGACCTTACGAAGGAAATATGCTCTTTGCAGTGGTGATGGGAAAGTTTTTGGTCATCAATTAGGAACTGTGAGAATGAGGCGATGAAGAAGGAGCTTAGGGAGTTAAAGGGAACAGTAGAGAGAGTGGAAGAAGGGTTAGAGATTAGGATACAAGAGAATGAAGGCGAATAGATGGGCGTATGGTTGAACGGTTTGGGGTGATGACAGGTCAAATAATGAATATGATTAAAAAGTGGAACTAGAGATGTTTGGTAAGAATTTCAGAGATCCAGTTGAATAATAACTCTTCTCGCGCTAATTATCAGGTTGATTGATGTCTGAAGTTCCAGAACTGAATTCTCTGATGAAGAAGCAGCACACCTACTGTACAATGCATTATTCATTGGACTTCATTTAGTTAAAAAAAGGATGTAACCAACTTGTAACCCTTTCATTTGATACTGATATCCTAATTCCATTCTTTTTTCATTGAAATTAGCTACATTATCAAAGGTACAGTGGATCAAAACTCGATCTGGAGATTCAGTTAGCAAAAAAAATTAATAAATAAATAAATAAAATAGAATAAAAATAAACCTCATCTTGCCTCATATAAAAATACTTCTGCTTTACCTAAAACTCATTGGGAGGCCCTTGACCTCACTCCAGGATTATAAATGATTGATAATCTGTTGGTGCCAACTAAAGGAAAGAACCTAATGCCGGAGGAATTCACTTTGATGTGCAGTTGTATAAAGTGTAGAACGCACCACTACTCGTGTCGAATTAGTTATATACTTATATTTAAGTGAGTGACTATGAACGCTCTAAAAACATCATCAATATTATCTCTCTGCTAAAACTCCATTCATTATATGAAAGATATTTGCTCTCTCTCTCTCTCTCTCTCTCTCTCTCTCTCTCTCTCTCTCTCTCTCTCTCTCTCTCTCTCTCTCTCTGCGATTTCATCAGGAGCTTTAACCTTTTTATGCAACATGAAAAGACCCATTAAAAGCTACGCTCTCAGCTGGAGTGGATAGAAAATCTCTTGATAAAGAAACTATAACATAATTCCTGTCCTAGCAGTGTAACAGTAAACATTTCCTCTTCTCATCAGGCCCTTCATTGCTTTTATCACTTTACTTTCTCAATCTATCGTCACTATATCTGCTAGTTAACTTCTTATCAAAGTGGCAATCTGATTTTCACATCTTTTATCAGTAAGTAATTCAATTTTAACTGATAATCCTGTTTGGATTAACCCATCCCTTGCTGTTACTTATTGTCTCTTAAATTGGTTTCTTCAAACCGTGACTTTTTTTTTCCTACTCACTCTTTTTCTATAATTCGATAACATCATGACTTAATTTCCTCGTCTCTCTCTCTCTCTCTCTCTCTCTCTCTCTCTCTCTCTCTCTCTCTCTCTCTCTCTCTCTCTCTCTCTCTCTCTCTTTCCAAAGAAACCATGCTACGTAATTTAAATTTCCCCCTTGCAAACTAAATCATATAAAGTTTTTAGCATTTCGTTTTAATCATGTTTTGACCTAATTTATGTCCATGAATGTAATCTAATGATTTTCCTTTTCATATACATGAATTCCGTTATCTTTCCTCACTTTGTGCAATGAAAGAGCAAACAATGCAGAATATCATCCTTTCCACTTTCACCCTCTCTATCTTTTTCTCCTGGTAGTTTGTTGGCCTCCTCAAGTATACACATACACATCCCAAAAAGCAAATTCAGAAGTGGAAAGGCATGGATAACCTGGATGGCAGTACAAAGGTTACTTCGTTGCAGAGAGAATAATAGTCACGGGACTACAAATTGTTATAACGAATGACGCTATTGTCCAGGGATTGGAATCAGGAACTAAAGTGGCATACAATTCTGAAATTCTAAGAAAGTAAGAAAGTACTTCGCTTCAGACTGCCTGGGAAAAGGGACAACATCCCTGTAAATTCAACCTCGAATAGGTTGCAACGGTCAGACTATGCACTTCATCGGGCAAATATTTGAAATACCATAGATTGCCTGGATGGAAGTACATAAGCTAGTTCATTGCAAAGGGAATGCTGGAAGCAGCTATACCACAGCTGTTTAGGCTCATTTGAAAAACTAGGACAGAACTGAAGAAACGATATTGAACCCATTGCTTGCCTGGATGGAAGTACATAAGCTAGTTCATTGCAAAGAGAATGCTGGAAGCAGCTATACCACAGCTGTTTAGGCTCATTTGACAAACTAGGACAGTCCTGAAGAAAATATTGAACCCATTGCTTGCCTGGATGGAAGTACATAAGCTAGTTCATTGCAAAGAGAATGCTGGAAGCAGCTATACCGCAGCTGTTTATGCTCATTGGCAAACTAGGACAGTCCTGAAGAAACGATATTGAACCCATTGCTTGCCTGGATGGAAGTACATAAGCTAGTTCATTGCAAAGAGAATGCTGGAAGCAGCTATACCACAGCTGTTTAGGCTCATTTGACAAACTAGGACAGTCCTGAAGAAACGACATTGAACCCATTGCAGGGTTGAGATCGTGTACAGTACTTCCTTCGAAATGGGAGATCTCGTGGAATAGGTTATGAAATCCTAGTAAGCTTTGTCAAGGATCATAATTCAAGGTTTTTATTATAGATACCTAATAAACCCATCAATCAACTAATGTAGCCATGAAAACGTGGTTAGAAACCGCTGTTTGGCCCACATACTAAATGGAACAACCTAGTTACAGATTTCGTCTTTTTTCTGAAACATAAAATTTTGTCAAGTCAGAGATGGGCTATCTTCGAATCTTGGATGCCATAATACATTATTTTGTAATTGTGTGTATATATATATATATATATATATATATATATATATATATATATATATATATATATATATATGTGTGTGTGTGTGTGTGTGTGTATGTGTGTATAATATATATGCTAGATCATCTGAGTAAGTTTCCATCATGGTTCTGCGACTCTGCTGTTTATCAATTAACCGTAGGAGGAAGCAACAGAAGCCTGCCTAGGTAAAAAAAAAAAAAATAATAGGCGCTGATTGTTGGGATTTTAAGCACAGAAGGAATTATAATGCAAAAAATTAGCAAGGAAAAGCAACATTGTCAAATGGTAAAGAGTAGAACCCTAATTGGTTCAGTACCAACTGTACCTGGAAACATCTCCCTTAATGGTACAGATATTATAAACAAAAGCAAGTGTTCAGGGAGGCTGAACCCTCTATATTCCTTGGGGAAGCTGTTCACGCAAAAGTCTGGCTGACACTTGCACGAATTTGTGGCACGCATTTGTCGTGGCAAGTCATGACATTTTTGTGGCACGCACTGGGAGGTTCCCGCACTGTTCACGACGAGTTCACGCATAGTTCACGCATAGTTCACGACGAGTTCACGAATGCGTGCCCACATTGGCACGAACTGGCACGACGAGTTCACGCATAGTTTGCGCACTTCCCGCATTGGCACGACGAGTTCACGCAAGTCGTCCCGACTTGGCCACGCCATATAAAAACGGGGCTAAACATTCACACCGACGGAAGGACCTTGACCCACATCCAGGAATCATGCCTCCTAACACCACAAAATAAGCAGCAAAGCCACAATGAGCAATAATGGCAAGTTAATCCGAAAATCTTCCAACAGCTGAGGAAAATGTAATTATTTATGAAATTTTGTTCTCACTCAATCTTACGATGACAACAGTAATCTTTAAGGATCATAAATGTTACAATATGAAACCAGATAAAAGGACTTTATCTATCTTCATTATTGCTATTATCTTATAGTTACTCTAATGAGGTGTTAATACACATTAATATGATAGTTAACGTCCACGATATCAGCTCGTTAGAAACTAACCTTAAATCTTTAATTATAGCACCTTAATTTCTCTTTTCTAAAACACAACGGGTGAGCTATATTTTTGAAATGGAAATTGATAATTTTAAATTTTAGATCATAGCAACCATCAATGATTTTCGAAATATAAAATGAACTATCCATACCTTTCACATTTTAATTTGTTAAAATACGCTATTTGGAAACGATTGATTAAATATAAACAATACAGTTGACATAATGTAGTCTATCGTTCATTGGCATTTGTGTTGAAAAACTGATTATAGACTCTAGAACAAGACAAAATGCAGTATAATTTCATTACTTTATTACAGAATTAATTGAAAAAAATATATATATATACTTCTCTTCATGAATATGCATTTACTGACCAGAATAGGGGTAAATTATGTTGCTTATAAACAATAGATGGTGTTCAAATTACCTTAATTAACGCTGTGTGTGTGTGTATATATATATATATATATATATATATATATATATATATATATATATATATATATATATATATATATATATATATACACACATATATATATATATATATATATATATATATATATATATATATATATATATATATATATATATATCAGCTGGCATAATAATAATAATAATAATAATAATAATAATAATAATAATAATAATAAAAATAATAATGATAATAAATAATAATAATAATAATAATAATAATAATAATAATAATAATAATGAGATGAAATAATAATAATAATAATGAGATGAACAAGAAATATTGAAATATCTATATTTTTAATTTTGTATTGTTTCGACTTACTTATAACGCTATGTGTATATATATATATATATATATATATATATATATATATATATATATATATATATATATATATACAGTATATGTCAGCTGGCATAATAATAATAATAATAATAATAATAATAATGATAATAATAATAATAATAATAATGATAATAATAATAATAATAATAATAATAATAATAATAATAATAATAATAATAATGAGATGAAATAATAATAATAATAATAATAATAATAATAATAATAATAATAATAATAATAATAATAATGAGATGAACATGAAATATTGAAATATCTATAGTATTTTTAATTTTGTATTGTTTCGACTTACTTATGGGTCATTTTCAAACCCTACAAAATGGCGTGAATGTTTAAAATTGTAGTGATTTTTAGTCCATAAATTATATATGAAAAGTGGTGTAAACGCCAGGAACGCAATAAGAACTATAATAAAACAGGAATGTACAATACGAGCTGTTACAAATAAACAGGAACAAAGAATAATACATAAAAAACTAATTTTTCTGATGATATAAATGGTGGATAATGTGGGAGGGTGGGCTGTGGCACCCTAGCAGTACCAACTGAACTCGGTTGAGTCCCTTGTTAGGCTGGGAGGAACGTAGGTAGTAGAGGTCCCCTTTTTTTGTTTTGTTTCATTTGTTGATGTCGGCTACCCCCCAAAATTGGGGGAAGTGCCTTGGTATAGGTATGTATATATAAATGAGCTCTACAATTCCTCAGCTCCTGTGCAGCGGGGCTACAAAGTGAGGACTATGAAATTTTGAAAAGGAGAAAAAGCTTTGTATTGTAAATGGCTGACTTAGTTACAGACTTGCCAGTTGCTCCTCGGTATAGAAACTCACGACATTGTGTTTATCTATCCTATCATAAGAATCTTTATAGTTGACCATTCATATTTCAAAGTGCGTACCACCTCAATGTCTTAATGATATAAATTCATTTCATCAGATACTTGCCAAAGATGTACACACCAATGTGAAAATTGCCCATTCAATCTTGATCTGTTACCCATAAGATATATTTTTTTTTGGTTTAATATTAATTTTTAATTTTATGATAAAGTGATTTATAGGAAATATGGTTAAGGATTTTAATTATGATATATGCTAAGGAACTATTATAAATTCTTTAATTTCATGGACTACGTAGTATATAAAATAATGTAAGTATCCAGATTGTATAGTAGATTAACGTTAATTTGTAATTATATTTATTGAAATTTTTTAATGTAAAATTTGTGGTTAATAAAAATCTATCTATGTTAATTTGTAATTATATTTATTGAAATTTTTTTAAGGTAAAATTTGTGGTCAATAAAAAATATCTATCTATCTATCTATCTATCTATCTTTCTTTAAACGTATGCTACATTATTTTGATGTCTATGATTTATTTTTATAAAGTTGATATTTTCATGGTCCCTAAGTTTTCGTTGGAGTAAAATTGAAGTCGAATTTTCTATAAAAAAATATCAAATTTTGATTTATACAAAGAATCCATACACTGTAAAATAGTAACTGACAATTCCTCTGTCTTGCATAATCTTACTCATCTGTTTGTTTCAAATACAATTAGTAATAGCCATGTGACCAAAGTATCGGTAATTAGTAGTATCGGCCTTCTTTTGTGAGTGTCAGTATCGGTATCGACCACTATCATGACGCCAGTATTGGTATCGACTTCCACCATTTGTATCTGGTATCGGTATCGATATATCGATAAAAAAAGGGAGCTTACATTGCCGATACTCCGATATTGGTACTTTGGCTTATTCGAACTTGAAAGATTTCCTTATGTTGAGATTAAACCCGTTTCCAACAATTATGACATCACACGACAAAACAACGAGGCTGAAATAGACGGAGCATAGGTATGTGACTTGGTCTTCCAATGTTCTTTTTTTCTTTTTTTTTTAAGAATAATTTTGTATAATCCTATCCTACTAACGTATATTATAATAGCACTTCATTCGGCGAACTAGCCTATCCTCGAACGTGGACGGGGGAGCGGGGTGACAGTGAAGTTGCCAATCTTGCCTTTTTTTTTTGTTTAAACAACTGACAATTGATTAGAATTCATTCCAGCGAAAATAACATCTCTTACCTATTACTAATGAGTCCTGCCACTGAACAAGACTAACTTTGGGTTTTGAATAGAATAGCTAACATTTCAATAACTGAAATATGGACTTTGCAAAATAAAGAGGTTTAATATTACTGGTGATTCCATGTACAATTCATATATAAATTTTGGTAATAATTCTAAATTTCTACTTCTTTCACAAATTGGTGTATATTGAAATTCATGCAGGCAACTGTACCTAAATGTTAACTAAAAGACCAAAGGTGATTCGTAGAATATAACACTATTATGGAGAAACTCGCTGAGATTGAGCATTGGAAAATGGAACCGACATTTTTTTTTTCTCAGTCAAAACTATCATTTTAGATCCTCAGACAAAGACTACAGTCCATTTCTTTTATCGAGGCAGATTTGCACCGACTCGCAGCGGTGTCCTTTCAGCTCGGAAAAGTTTCCTGATCGCTGATTGGTTACAATTATCTCGTCCAACCAATCAGCGATCAGGAAACTTTTCCGAGCTAAAAGGGCACCGCCGCGAGTCGGTGCAAATCTGCATCGCTAAAAGAAATTGATTATAGATTGTCAATTGCAAATAAATCATCACTTTACTCTCTTTACGAACACCTATTTTTTCTAGTTCACTGACTAGATTGAGCTAATATTAAGATATTCAGTAATAAAAAAAACATCATATAGGGGAATGCATTAGATTTACGATCAGATTGTGTCATTGCCATGGACATAGCCATATGCCGGGCTGACACTTGCACGACTTTTTGCCACGAATTTGTCGTGGCAAGTCGTGACATTTTGTGGCACGAACTGGAAAATAAAAAGAAAAAAAAAAAAAAAAAAAAAAATTACCTCAGAATCACAGTTCACCTGTCCACATTGACACGAACTGGCACGACGAGTTCACAACTAGTTAATGCATAGTTTTAGCATAGTTTGCGCACTTCCCGCATCGTCCTAGTTCGCGCATAGTTCACGCCACGTTCACGAAATTTTTTCGTGACCAAAATTTTGAACATTTCAAAATTCTCGTCACGACATGCCACGATGTCACGACAGGTTCACGACGAGTTCACTCCAGTTCACGACGAGTTCACGCCAGTTCACGACTCGAGTCGTGACAATGCGTGCCACAAATTCGTGCAAGTGTCAGGGTACCTATAGTTTAACATGTTTCAAACAAACATAAAAATCTTGAAAACACTGCTTTATGTCAAGCAGATACCACAAAGTGCTTGGCCTGTACTATTTACTGAATAGGCCTAATGAGGCAGTTAATTCTAATAGCAAGGCCTTCTCCATCATGAGGCTTAATACTACGCAGTATTCTAGAAGTTTTATTCCAGCTGTGACCAAGTTGTGGAATGATCTTCCTAATCGGGTAGTTGAATCAGTAGAGCTTCAAAAGTTCAAAGTTGGAGCAAATGCTTTTTTGTTGACCAGGCGGACATGAGTCTTTTTATAGTTTATATATGATTTATTTGTTTTTGACGTTGTTAATAGTTTATATATGATATATCTGTTTTGTCGTTGTTGCCTTTTTTTGAATGATTTATTGTTAATTTGTTCTCTTCATTGATTTATTTCCTTTCCTCACTGGGCTATTTTTCCCTATTGGGGCCCTTAGGCTTATAGCATCTTGCTTTTCCAACTAGGGTTGTAGCTTGGATAATAATAATAATAATAATAATAATAATAATAATAATAATAATAATAATAACTGCATTGCACACACTAAAGTGGTTGAAAAGTCAATCATCAAATCAATATTATACTGTTATTGTAATACAAACAATTTCAAAGTAACATAGAATCGGAATATCGGCTGTCATCAGTATCGGTTATTTCTCTGGTATCGGTATCATTAGCAGTCTAGGGAAACAAAATGGGTATCGGTATCAGTATCGGCCTCCATAGTGGTATCAACATATCCCTAATTAGGAATATATAGGATGAAATAAAAAAAAAGATTTCACGACAAGGTCCGGCACACGAACTGTGTTTTCGGTCTGCAAAAACTATAGTCCATTTCTTTTAGCGATGCATATTTGCACCGACTAGCAGCGGTGCCCTTTTAGCTCGGAAAAGTTTCCGGATCGCTGATTGGTTGGACTAGATCATTCTAACCAATCAGCGATCAGGAAACTTTTCCAAGCTAAAAGGGCACCGCCACGAGTCGGTGCAAATATGCATCGCTAAAAGAAATGGACTACAGTATAACCTTTCAACTTGTCTCTGTCATCTATCTGTTCAGCTTATCAGGAAAAACGTAAAGCCTCATTTCTCTTCAGATTCCTGACCACACTGTGACACAAGCACACCTCACGAGTCTATTTTCATCAAACTAATAAAAATAACCTTCACTGGTTATAGTGAAGAGACTGCTACATTTCCTGTATTTGTTTTAATAATCTCTTTAGTTTCATTTTAATCAATTTGAATAATTTTTATTTTTCTCGTAATTCTCCTACCGATTCTATTGAACTTTTATATTACTTATTGAATTTTGAAATGACTTATTTTCATATACAAAATATGAACCGATTACTTTCTGTATTACAGTAACTTTCATTTAATTATCCTCTTTTAGCAAGTTGAAATTAATTGCAAGACTGCGTTTCAAGTATCTTACATCGTTAGGTTAATCTGACTCTTTAGATTTAATGAGCAGGCTTTAGAAAGCTAATGATCAAGATTAGACTGGATATTTTTTTCTGCTTATGCAAAAGCGAGCATACAACTTCAGTAGGCCTACATGAAAAGAGAAACTATAGTCCATTTCTTTTAGCGATGCATATTTGCACCGACTCGCGGCAGTGCCCTTTTAGCTCGGAAAAGTTTCCTGATTGCTGATTGGTTAGAATTATCTCGTCCAACCAATCAGCGATCCCAATCAGCGATCAGGAAACTTTTCCGAGCTAAAAGGGCACCGCTGCGAGTCGGTGCAAATCTGCATCGCTAAAAGAAATGGACTATAGTTGAGGAGGAATAAACATATATTATTATCTTACTCCGAGATAAGCAACCAAACAGATACGCCGCTTTAAAAAAGAATACTGTTTACAGAAATCAGGGAAAATTCATGGGCGAAAATTTCAAGATTTGGAGATAAAAGGAATCAATTATCAAACAGATAACTGGCTAACTGCCTTTATCCACAAAGGGGAAAATTGTTGCCTGGAAGGAATTCTACAGAGGATCCTACTTCATTTATGTGGCATATAATGCTACTTATGACAAACAGTCAAATTAATTGGAAAATAAAGTTAAGTAAAATGTTAAGAATAAACTTTAACTTGTATACTTTACATTAAAACCTTGATTCACCAATTATTCCTGAATTTGACTACCCCTATAAATAAGATAATAAGAGCCTTTGAGAAGACTGAGTAGAAGATCAATGCTGCTGAGCCAGCCATTATTTTCAACAAAACTTGCCTGAAAGAGGGTCTACTACCCAAATGAATAATAATAATAATAAGAAACTTGATCCTCTTCATTCCTTTAATCCTGAGGCAAAACTAACTATAAGTTTAGCTTTTCGAGCTCGTGAAATTAAAGCTCTCTTGATCATTATGGAGGTCAAGACCCAAATTTATCTGGTATTTCCCGCAATTTACTCAGATGAGGTTGAGCACATGTTGGAGAATAGGTAATGTTACTCCATCATGTAAATGAGTTTGTGGTTGCTCAAGTTCTGCTGATTATCGCCCAGTTTGTACGCCTTTTTACCAAACGTCTAAATCGGTTGGCTGAAGGTAATCATCTGATCCCCAATTTAGTCAGATGAGGTTGAGCACATGTTGGAGAATAGGTAATGTTACTCCATCATGTAAATGAGTTTGTGGTTGCTCAAGTTCCGCTGATTATCGCCCAGTTTGTACGCCTTTTGACAAAACGTCTAAATCGGTTGGCTGAAGGTAATCATCTGATCCCCAATTTAGTCAGATGAGGTTGAGCACATGTTTGAGAATAGGTAATGTTACTCCATCATGTAAATGAGTTTGTGGTTGCTCAAGTTCCGCTGATTATCGCCCAGTTTGTACGCCTTTTGACAAAACGTCTAAATCGGTTGGCTGAAGGTAATCATCTGATCCCCAATTTAGTCAGATGAGGTTGAGCACATGTTGGAGAATAGGTAATGTAACTCCATCATGTAAATGAGTTTGTGGTTGCTCAAGTTCCGCTGATTATCACCCAGTTTGTACGACTTTTGACAAAACGTCTAAATCGGTTGACTAAAGGTAATCATCTGATCCCCAGTTTCCAATTTGGCTTTCGTAAAAGCCTTGGAACATGTGATGCCCCTCTTATGATCCCAAATGCTGTAGAGAGATCCCTTGATTGTGGGCAGGAGATTCATATGATTGGCCTTGATTTTAGTGCTGCCTTTGACTGTGTTAATCATGAGGCCCTTATTTTCATATTTAACCAGTTGAGAGTGGGTGGCTTTTTTCCTTAGCATCTGGTAAAAAA
>NC_090725.1:79340661-79350661 GCF_036898095.1 Palaemon carinicauda
AGGGTGGAAGATTGGTTGGGCTCGCAATCTTACACAATAATCTCTGATTTGTTTGGATTATAGGGTGGAAGATTGGTTGAGCTCGTAATCTTACGGAATAATCTCTGATTTGTTTGGATTATAGGGTGGAAGGTTGGTTCAGCTCGTAATCTTACGGAATAAGCTCTGATTTGTTTGGATTATAGGGTGGAAGGTTGGTTCAGCTCGTAATCTTACGGAATAAGCTCTGATTTGTTTGGATTATAGGGTGGAAGGTTGGTTCAGCTCGTAATCTTACACAGTAAGCTCTGATTTGTTTGGATTACAGGGTGGAAGGTTGGTTCAGCTCGTAATCTTACACAGTAAGCTCTGATTTGTTTGGATTACAGGGTGGAAGGTTGGTTGAGCTCGTAATCTTACACAGTAAGCTCTGATTTGTTTGGATTACAGGGTGGAAGGTTGGTTGAGCTCGTAATCTTACACAGTAAGCTCTGATTTGTTTGGATTACAGGGTGGAAGGTTGGTTGAGCTCGTAATCTTACACAGTAAGCTCTGATTTGTTTGGATTACAGGGTGGAAGGTTGGTCCAGCTCGTAATCTTACACAGTAAGCTCTGATTTGTTTGGATTACAGGGTGGAAGGTTGGTCCAGCTCGTAATCTTACACAGTAAGCTCTGATTTGTTTGGATTACAGGGTGGAAGGTTGGTCCAGCTCGTAATCTTACACAGTAAGCTCTGATTTGTTTGGATTACAGGGTGGAAGGTTGGTCCAGCTCGTAATCTTACACAGTAAGCTCTGATTTGTTTGGATTACAGGGTGGAAGGTTGGTCCAGCTCGTAATCTTACACAGTAAGCTCTGATTTGTTTGGATTACAGGGTGGAAGGTTGGTCCAGCTCGTAATCTTACACAGTAAGCTCTGATTTGTTTGGATTACAGGGTGGAAGGTTGGTCCAGCTCGTAATCTTACACAGTAAGCTCTGATTTGTTTGGATTACAGGGTGGAAGGTTGGTCCAGCTCGTAATCTTACACAGTAAGCTCTGATTTGTTTGGATTACAGGGTGGAAGGATGGTCCAGCTCGTAATCTTACACAGTAAGCTCTGATTTGTTTGGATTACAGGGTGGAAGGTTGGTCCAGCTCGTAATCTTACACAGTAAGCTCTGATTTGTTTGGATTACAGGGTGGAAGGTTGGTCCAGCTCGTAATCTTACACAGTAAGCTCTGATTTGTTTGGATTACAGGGTGGAAGATTGGTCCAGCTCGTAACCTTACACAATAAGCTCTGATTTGTTTGGATTACAGGGTGGAAGATTGGTCCAGCTCGTAACCTTACACAATAAGCTCTGATTTGTTTGGATTACAGGGTGGAAGATTGGTCGAGCTCGCAATCTTACACAATAAGCTCTGATTTGTTTGGACTACAGGGTGGAAGATTGGTCGAGCTCGCAATCTTACACAATAAGCTCTGATTTGTTTGGACTATAGGGTGGAAGATTGGTCGAGCTCGTATAGGGTGGAAGATTGGTTGAGCTCGTAATCTTACACAATAATCTCTGATTTGTTTGGATTATTGTGTCGCAAAGGACTCGAATGCATGCAAACATATAATATCTACTGTATATGAATGAATGTAAAATTACTTTTAATAATTCTAAATCAAGTACATTAAACATTTACACCCACCCACACTTACACATACTTCCTGGGGGGTTCCCACAAACACACTATTTTATTAGTTTTCTCTTATTTTTTCTTTTCATATAGTGTGTTCGGAGTGACCAAGAAAGCTGGTGTTTCATCAAGTGGCTCCCTTTTCCCTGTTTATCTTTTTCATCTTATATAATATTAATTTTCGAGACTACCGTTACTGAGATTCCTTCAGTTGAAATGGCTGTACTAGAAGGTAAACAGGAAGCCTTTGCAGGGCGTGCCGGCTCCGCGTGCTGACAATTTTTCCCCACATTTCGTTTTAGTTTACGGGTTGCATTTCTTTTTTCTTTTTTTTTTTCTGTACATTGCCATTTACATACTGTTTTTTTTAACATATTTGCTAAGTTTATTTCCAAGTATGATAAGACCTGTTTATTGGTTTTAGTTCTTATTCTGTCTGGAGATATTAGGCAAAGTCCTGGACCAGTGCGTCCCAGACTTTCCCAGTGTCTTCTGTGGTATTACAATATTCGTGGACTACATGGTAATATTAGAAACCTTATTATTATTATTATTACTATCCAAGCTACAACCCTAGTTGGAAAAGCAAGATGCTATAAGTCCAGGGGCTCCAACAGGGAAAAATAGCCCAGTGAGGAAAGGACATAAGGAAATAAATAAATGAAGAGAACAAATTAACAATAAATCATTCTAAAAAAAAGTAACAACGTCAAAACAGACATGTCATATATAAACTATTAACAACATCAAAACAAATATGTCATAAACAAACTATAAAAAGACTCATGTCCGCCTGGTCAACAACAAAGCATTTGCTACAACTTAGATTACTTCCAGATAGTAAGACACTTTATTATGTTTAGAAACTTTGGTTTCTCAATAAAAGCACTCGCACGAACTGCATTATTCTTCCAAGAATACTCCAGGGTTTAAGAAACTTAATAGTTTTCAAAAGAGATGCAATTTCAAGAGCATGGGGTATGACGGTGTACATTTCAACTGCGTACCCTGCTTCTCATAAGTTCGGATATGAATGTGGATGTAAATATCACCCACGAATGGCATTTAATACCGAATTCTATCTTGGGAATATATATCCACTTGGAATTCATTTTATGGTAACAGCTTCTGACCGGGTGGAGATTCGAACCCCCACCAGTGCAGAATCTCCACCCGGCCAGAAGCTGTTACCATAAAATGAATTCCAAGTGGATATACATCCACTTGGAATTCATTTTATGGTAACAGCTTCTGGCCGGGTGGAGATTCGAACCCCCACCTGTGAGGAATCTCCACCCGCCCAAAAGCTGTTACCATAAAATGAATTCCAAGTGGACGTATATTCCCAAGATAGAATTCGGTATTAAATGCCATTCGTGGGTGATATTTACATTGATTGAAATCACGTGTGCTTGTGATATATGTTCATGAATGTGGATGTCATGAGATTGGGGTCATAAAACTGTGTTAGGCATGAGCACCTTCTTTTATTTTTATTCCAGAATTGGAGGATTCGATCTTTTTACCTGTATGGCTGTGATACAAGATGATGATAAGAGAGAGAGAGAGAGAGAGAGAGAGAGAGAGAGAGAGAGAGAGAGAGAGAGAGAGAGAGAGAGAGAGAGAGGGTGGGGGGTAATGCAATGGTCGGAACATAGATGATGATGATGATGATGATGATGCTGATGATAATAATAAGATTCCAAAAGTCACTTGACAATAATATATATAATATTAATAAAATTAATAAAATTAATAATATTAATAATAATATCACTATACATCCTTGGAAAGACTGAATTATTGTTGTTAAATTCTGTTTCTCCTACTGGTCGCCGTTGTTAAATTTAACCTTTACGATAAGTTACGAAAAGGACTAGATTTGTGATTAACATCCTCCCTAAACGGAATGAGCCGAAATTCCCAAATACACCTAAACAGTGAAAGAAAATAAAAAAAAAGACATAAAATAATCTGTTTTTCAAACGATACCGCAAAATAATAAAAAATAAAATAAAATAAAAAACATAAAATAAGCTGTTTTTCAAACGATACCGCAAAAAAATACAATAAAAAACAATAAAATAAGCTGTTTTTCAAACGATACCGCAAAAAAATACAATAAAAAACAATAAAATAAGCTGTTTTTCAAACGATACCGCAAAAAAAATACAATAAAAAAACAATAAAATAAGCTGTTTTTCAAACGATACCGCAAAAAAAATACAATAAAAAAACAATAAAATAAGCTGTTTTTCAAACGATACCGCAAAATAATACAATAAAAAAACAATAAAATAATCTGTTTTTCAAACGATACCGCAAAAAAATACAATAAAAAAACAATAAAATAAGCTGTTTTTCAAACGATACCGCAAAAAAAATACAATAAAAAAAACAATAAAATAAGCTGTTTTTCAAACGATACCGCAAATTTGGGTACTCTCCAACCGTATATGAAGATTGACTCATTACTCCGAGGCCCAACGGCAATACACGAACATAGGATATTAAAAGATGGAAGAAGAGTAAGATGAGTTATAGAGAGCTCGATTTATTAAACCTCACGGCGCATGACGTCATTGGGTGAACTTCACGACTAGGAATAGGGAGGAGTACCAAGCAGTGTTGCCAAATATGGGGATTTCTCCCTAAATCTGGGGATTTTGGATGTCTGATGGGGATATTTTGCACAAATTTCTATGAAGAAGAAACATTAATGAATAAACCTTTATATTGTTGCAATTAGTTTGCTTGCACTTATATGAAATATAGTGAGAAATTTCTATATTAGCAAAGCGTACAGAAAATTTATTCGGGGAAATGTGGTTTTTGGTTTTTTTTTCATGAGTTTTCGGGATATTTATACTAACCCATCTGGCAACACTGGTACCAAGATCAGTGCCTTTTTCACCACAGTAAGGATAGCATCTGTCACACGTTAATGTAAATTGGTCCCTTTACTGTTGTTTTAGCAGATCTAACGACAGAAAAATGCAGAAATGGAGAGAATTTGGTAAATAAATTCTTTCACTCTTTACTAAAATTTACCAGTTTGATTGAAAATTTTCAATAAATAAGTTAGCCATAAGACTTTGATATGACTAATGTTATTAGATAATATATGTGAATGAAAATATGAATTAAAGTCCTAATAAGGAAGAATATACCATATGCATAATGCTTTTATAACAGAAATAAGTCCTCGCCATATTTTATCCGGAAGACAGTCAGTCAAAACAAGAGAGAATTTAATAACCTTTCTCATGTGTATGAAATTTAACGTATTTTATTTACAATAAATAGGTAAACAATAGGCTAATTATGCAATTAGCTCTATTAGTTCAAAACCTCTAATTGATAGATAGATAATATTTTTAATAGAAATAAAACATGTGGGAAGGGTAGATATTAAAAGTAACCCTAGTCCTATGTATGTATCTGTAAAAAGTTTATATATATATACATATATAATATATATCTATATATATTTATCCATATATATATCTGTATATGATAAATTTTTTGCACATTTCTTAGTGGCTGAGTGGTATGGTCACTGGCATACAGGCATCCTGGACCAGGGTTCAAATCCCGGCCGGTCTGATACAATAGTCTTTGGGTGATTCCGCCTGGGGTTCTGATCCCGAGGTCGTTAAGAGAATCCAGACTTTATTGTATTAATATATATGGCTTATTTGAAATATCTGTATATATATCAATAATATATATAAATATATATATATATATATATATATATATATATATATATATATATATATATATATATATATATATATATATATATATGTATGAGATCAGTTCACCAAACATTCAGCTAAGCTCCACAAGCCACTAGGAGTTGGAAAGTCCAGGCCTACATGGCTGAGGACTACGAAGCGTGGAGTAGGATAGAGGCGACTGGTTTTTTGTTAAGTGTAGGATGCATTTCAAAATAAAGATCCTTCCCACCGTTATCCCTTCATCCAGGGGTCGGTTGCCTGACGTGCCCTCTTCAATGGCTTCTATCAAAGGGCATTCCCTTCCATCAAAACTCATCCCTCCATAACATCCTTCACCTTCTTTACCTCGCAAAATATTTAATTTTTCCTTGTTTCCTTTCCTTACTGAGCTATTTTCCCTGTTGGGGCCCCTGGGCTTATAGCATCTTGCTTTTCCAACTAGGGTTGTAGCTTAGCAATTAATAATAATAATAATAATAAATGCTTTTTTGTTGACCAGGCGGACATGCGTCTTTTTATAGTTTATTTATGACATATTTGTTTTTGATGTTGTTAATAGTTTATATATGACATGTCTGTTTTGACATTGTTACTTTATTTAGAATGATTTATTGTTAATTTGTTCTCTTCATTTATTTATTGCCTTATTTCCTTTCCTCACTGGGCTATTTTTCCCTGTTGGAGCCCCTGGGCTTATAGCATCTTGCTTTTCCAACTAGGGTTGTAGCTTGGATAATAATAATAATAATAATAATAATATCTGTTTTGACGTTACTGTTTTTAGAATGATTTATTGTTAATTTGTTCTCTTCATAAATTTATTTCCTTATTTCCTTTCCTCACTGGGCTATTTTTCCCTGTTGGAGCCCCTGGGTTTATAGCATCTTGCTTTTCCAACTAGGGTTGTAGCTTGGATAGTAATAATAATAATAATAATAATAATAATAATATCTGTTTTGACGTTGTTACTGTTTTTAGAATGATTTATTGTTAATTTGTTCTCTTCATTTATTTATTTCCTTATTTACTTTCCTCACTGGGCTATTTTTCCCTGTTGGAGCCCCTGGGCTTTTAGCATCTTGCTTTTCCAACTAGGGTTGTAGCTTGGACAATAATAATAATAATAATAATAATAATAATAATAATGTTTTTTTTTTTTACGTTGTTACTGTTTTAGAATGATTTATTGTTAATTTGTTCTCTTCATTTATCTATTTCCTTATTTCCTTTCCTCACTAGGCTATTTTTCCCTGTTGGAGCCCCTGGGCTTATAGCATCTTGCTTTTCCAACTAGGGTTGTAGCTTGAACAATAATAATAATAATAATAATAATAATAATAATAATAATATCTGTTTTGACGTTGTTACTGTTTTTAGAATGATTTATTGTTAATTTGCTCTCTTCATTTATTTATTTCCTTATTTCCTTTCCTCACAGGGCTATTTTTCCCTGTTGGAGCCCCTGGGCTTATAGCATCTTGCTTTTCCAACTAGGGTTGTAGCTTGGATAGTAATAATAATAATAATAATAATAATAATAATAATAATAATAACAGGTTCCTCCTAATTCCTCCTCTCTCCCTCCCCACCATCCATCCATCCTGAACATCACCCACAGTATCACAGTCGCAACACTCGCATCACATCTGGAATCTTCACTACGCCTGTCATTTTCCTCATTTCATCATTTTCCAATCTCTCGAGTAGTGATATTCCCATTATCCGCCTCAGTATTCTCTTCATTCTCTCATGTTTTTCTTCCTCTAAGTCTGAGAGTCGACGTTTCCTACATTAACACTCGTCCTATTACTGTTGCAATAGATCTTTGACATATAGCTTGATTGGAATTTTCTTATCACATATCACTCCAAAAGAAAGAAGTAAATTGGTACAAAAGGTTTAAAGAAAATTAAAAAATAATGCAGTTATTTTCAAAGGATATATAGCAACAATTTGATACATAAAGACGGTGTAATTATTCTTAAAGGGATTTTTGTATTATTTTCTTTCATATTTCATATCATGAACTTAAAAGGGTAAAATAATGCAGTTATTTTCAAAGGATATATAGCAACAATTTGATACATAAAGACGGTGTAATTATTCTTAAAGGGATTTTTGTTTTATTTGCTTTCATATTTCATATCATGAACTTAAAAGGGTAAGCCTAAAAGGAATAAGCATGGTATATACGAAAACAATCATATAAACGTAAAAGAGACAGCGACATCTCTAAAGAGACTCAGTAAAGTTTATGGTGGGTTTACCCAGGTGGCCTCACATATAGCATCAACCTGTTTCGGGTGTATATTGTACAATGTGCGCAGTGACTCACCTTTCCCCGGGTGTATATTGTACAACGTGCGCGGTGACTCACCTTTCCCCGGGTGTATATTTTACAATGAGCGCGGTGACTCACCTTTCCCCGGGTGTATATTGTACAACGTGCGCGGTGACTCGCCTTTCCCCGGGTGTATATTGTACAACGTGCGCGGTGACTCACCTTTCCCCGGGTGTATATTGTACAACGTGCGCGGTGACTCACCTTTCCCCGGGTGTATATTGTACAACGTGCGCGGTGACTCACCTTTCCCCGGGTGTATATTGTACAACGTGCGCGGTGACTCACCTTTCCCGGGTGTATATTGTACAATGTGCGCAGTGACTCACCTTTCCCCGGGTATATATTGTACAACGTGCGCGGTGACTCACCTTTCCCCGGGTGTATATTGTACAACGTGCGCGGTGACTCGCCTTTCCCCGGGTGTATATTGTACAACGTGCGCGGTAACTCGCCTTTCCCCGGGTGTATATTGTATAACGTGCGCGGTGACTCGCCTTTCCCCGGGTGTATATTGTACAACGTGCGCGATGACTCACCTTTCCCCGGGTGTATATTGTACAATGTGCGCGGTGACTCACCTTTCCCGGGTGTATATTGTACAATGTGCGTGGTGACTCACCTTTCCCCGGGTATATATTGTACAACGTGCGCGGTGACTCACCTTTCCCCGGGTGTATATTGTACAACGTGCGCGGTGACTCACCTTTCCCCGGGTGTATATTGTACAACGTGCGCTGTGACTCACCTTTCACCGGGTGTATATTGTACAACGGCGCGGTGACTCACCTTTCCCCGGGTGTATATTGTACAATGTGCGCGGTGACTCACCTTTCCCCGGGTATATATTGTACAACGTGCGCGGTGACTCACCTTTCCCGGCTGTATATTGTACAATGTGTGCGGTGACTCACCTTTCCCCGGGTGTATATTGTACAACGTGCGCGGTGACTCGCCTTTCCCCAGGTGTATATTGTACAACGTGAGCGGTGACTCACCTTTCCCCGGGTGTATATTGTACAACGTGCGCGGTGACTCGCCTCTCCCCGGGTGTATATTGTACAACGTGCGCCGGTGACTCGCCTCTCCCCGGGTGTATATTGTACAACGTGCGCGGTGACTCGCCTCTCCCCGGGTGTATATTGTACAACGTGCGCGGTGACTCGCCTCTCCCCGGGTGTATATTGTACAACGTGCGCGGTGACTCGCCTCTCCCCGGGTGTATATTGTACAACGTGCGCGGTGACTCGCCTCTCCCCGGGTGTATATTGTACAACGTGCGCGGTGACTCACCTTTCCCCGGGTGTATATTGTACAACGTGCCCGGTGACTCACCTTTCCCATCTCAGGATATTGTCTGTCCAGTTGAGTATTTTCGGTCATTGCTCACAAATTCCCAGAATAGGCCACCCTGTCTATGTGCAAAATCCGTATTTCCTATATGATACTTACTACAAATAAGCATTATATTCTAATCATGACACACAATATGTGTAATAACGATGAAAAATTAATGTAATTTTTCCGTTTCCATTACTTCCTGCCTGCATGCCTGCCTCTCTCTCTCTCTCTCTCTCTCTCTCTCTCTCTCTCTCTCTCTCTCTCTCTCTCTCTCGTGCTTCAATAGGAAATATTGTTTTCATGTTGAAGCATTGTGACAGGCAAGAGGGCTCTCGAACTTGGGGAACTTGCTCCCCCCCTCCCCCCCAGTTCGAATCTAAATTTCTCTCTTACTTTTTTCTTCCTCTGAATATTACTTCGATCTTCCCCTGATTTTATAAACTTCCGCGTTGCTGCCCAACTCTATGAGTAAAATCCCCATTATTATATATGCATATATCTACGTAGACAAAAAACCTGCTGGCGAGATGACTTAGACCAACATAAGCAACAGTGGCACAGAATAGCTTGCGATAGAAGTCTGTGGAGAAACCTGGGGAAGGCCTACATCCAACAAAGGACTTTTGAAGGCTGAAATGATGAGGATGATGATGATGATATATGTAGAGCTATGATTGCTGATTCTCGTAACAGAGATCTGGCCAAAATTATTGCAAGGTGCAAATTTGGGGGAATGAGCTTGAACCCTATAAAAAAATCAAAAGTATGATTGCAAGTATGATAGGGCAGTAACTCCTGAACATCAAAATCTCTGCCTCGACAATGTCTATTTAACTATGTGGAATTCATCTAAAGTTTTTGATTACAAACTTTTCTTAGATCACACAAAAAATAGCTTACTGTTAGTCTTTTAAGATGCCTCG
>NC_090725.1:79355661-79365661 GCF_036898095.1 Palaemon carinicauda
AATATGTAAATGATTCTGAAACTAAAGATTTTATGAAAAAAAAAAAAAAAAAGTTTGGAATATCTATATGATTCTGAAACTAAGGATTCTATGTAAAAAAAAAAAAGTTTGGAATATCTATATGATTCTGAAACTAAAGATTCTATGTAAAAAAAAAAAAAAAAAAAAAAAAAAAAAAGTTTCGTGCGAGTCAAGTCCCCTTCACTTGTAACTGAATTTCAGAGTCCTTTTTGTTTTATAAGATATTTTCTGTGTAAAATTTGATCACATTTGATGCTAAGGCAAAAACTAATAAATAGTTTTATTGCACCATTTTCAACGAGGATTCTGACAGCTAGAAGAAGGATTTACTTCAGATAAAACCAAATTTTGTCCTAATCAACAGAGAGACGGAAAGGAACACCAGACTAACGAGATGATTAAAATTGCTTGACTCCAACAGGCAATGTCAATGGCTCATTGCATAATCTCGAGTGTTCTCAGAGGATGAAAAATAGATTAATGATTTCGCGTGATTGATAGGAAGAGAGGCTCTTGACCTTCATGAAGTATACAAAAGATAATCAAACTCTTCATTATGAAAAATTTCTTAAAATAGTATGAAGATCTACACCTAAAGTCTGAACAATAGATAACTATCGTAAAATAGTTGATTTTAGATAACCCGTTATAATACCGACTATTTCGATTAGAAATATACTGAAAATCAAATTTTAAAAAAGGTGTGGAATCACCTACCTTGAAGTGAAGAAAACGCTAACAGCTTCTGACACAGCGCGACCCCACTGAAAGGAAAAAAGCCTGATTAATATAGACACATACACGTGAATACATACATACATACATACATACATACATACATATATAAATATATACATATATGCACACACACATGTATATACATTACATACATACCTATATATATATATATATATATATATATATATATATATATATATATATATATATATATATGTGTGTGTGTATGTGTGTGTGTGTATGTATTTATATGTAGAATATGTTCAAGTATATTGATTGATTAAATTGAGGTTTTCTGGCAAAGTTCAAGTTTATGTATGTATATGCATGCATAGATATGTGTGTATGTATATGCATGCATAGATGTGTGCAAATATGTATATGGTGTTGTATGAACCCTTGTATATGTATGCATGCATGTATGTAAGTATACTTGAATATATTTTTCTAGATATTAACAAGAAAAAATATTAAATATTCACTTTTATTAATATAAAGAAATTGTAATATATCAGAAAGGCTGGGAAAGAGCAAAAAAATGGATACCTGACCTGACCCTTCAATCACACCGCCTACCTAAAGGATAGGTCATAGGTCAGACATTGGTACCCAGTATTATCTACATGTGTTTTTTTTCAAGTGTTATTACCTCCGCCGCTTGGCGGAGGTAATGTTTTCGGTTCGGTTTGTTTGTTTGTTTGTTTGTTTGTTTGTTTCTCTGTTTGTCTGTCTGTCTGTGGACAACGTAGAGGCCACATTTCTACACGGAATCACTTCAAACTTGGCCAAGTAGTTCCCCAATGTGTATGGAAGAACTGATTAAATTTTGGTCAAGGTCACCCCAAGGTCAAGGTCACAGGGGTCACTGGTGTCACTATGACATAAGTGGCCATATCAAGAGACAGAAATAAAGCACTGACTTTTGCATAAGCCAACAGGGAAGTCCTAGTCCAGGCGCAACCCATGGGTGATGTTCAAATTTATAAAGGTCAAAGGTCAAGGTCATATTGGTGCATTATATCAATGTCATATTAAGTATCAGTGGCAAATGAACAAAGATCACTTGAAGGTCAAAAGTCAAGCAGGTCACTTGAAGGTCAAGGTCACGTGAAGGTCAAGGTCACGTGAAGGTCAAGGTCACCTGAAGGTCAAGGTCACGTGAAGGTCAAGTACATTTGAAGATCAAGGTCACTTGAAGCCAAGGTCATGTGAAGGTCAAGGTCACGTGAAGGTCAAGGTCACTTGAAGGTCACGTGAAGGTCAAGGTCATGTGAAGGTCAAAGTCACATTAAGGTCAACACACAAACAGTCAAAAGTCCTTCAACCTCAGTGTCAGGTAACTGCCAAGGCCATTGAATGGTTAAGCTAAATTAAAGGTCAAACGTTACTTGAAAGTCGAAGTCACATCAATTCATGATTCTAGGACATATGGCGCTCTAGGTCACCTTGGCGGAGGTATGTCCTCTACGAGGACCATGTCCGCGTTCAGGACTTGCTCACTTGTTATTATTATTATTATTATTATTATTATTAAATACTAATCTACAACTCTAGTTATTAAGCAGGATGCTATAAGCCCAGGGGCCCCAACAGGGAAAATAGCCCAGTGAGGAAAGGAAACAACAAAAAATAGAATATTTTAAGAATAGTAACATTAGAATAAATATTTCCTATATATATTATAAAAACTTTAACAAAACAAGAGGAAGAGAAACTAGATAGAACAGTGTACCCGAGGGTACCCTCAAGCAAGAGAACTCTGTTATTAATTAGTTCACTGTCATATCAGAGTTTATTCCAAAGACAAAGTATCTAATATATTTTAGCATTATAGTCTATTTGATGATCATATTTTGCTAAACATTACATAGCTTGATTTTCAAGACATCCACTTCGTCGTCATTAACAGCTTACTTATTACTCCAGCATGTTCATTATCACAAACTTTGAGTTAGCAATATTTTTCAAGCCAAGACCACTCTCCATTCTGTTAATTAACGTTTGTAATCCAACAAAATAACCAAATTCTTCCAAGTATGTATAATCAAACCATTCAATTCCACTTTTCTTCTTTCTGATCCTCCTGAACATACACAACCCCGCAAATTCTGTGCAAAACTGCGATAATGAAGTTCCTTTTGGTAGTCATTAAATTCAGGATGCAGCTGCACAACTTCTTAAAATCTTCCAAAGCATTTCCTTTCGCACGTTTGGTTCAAAACATGAAATTAGGGTGACAAAAGATTCCCGAAATTTAACTTTTTTATTAAGTCATAAATTTCTTGCAAGTTCATTTATTACATTCAAATCCGCGAGCTGTTTTGCAATTAATTAAGGAAACTAGAGTGAATATTATTTTCATATTTCATAGATGATAAAATATAAAATGTGGAGATATGTAAGTTAACGAAATTTAACTTTTTTATTAAGTCATAAATTTCTTGCAAGTTCATTTATTACATTCAAATCCGGGAGCTGTTTTGCAATTAATCAAGGAAACTAGAGTGAATATTATTTTCATAATTCATAGATGATAAAATATAAAATATGGAGATATGTAAGTTAACATTTCAATGGAGAACTAGACTAGTCCTGATTTCATTTTGGTTGTCGTTTCCTGATCATCAAAGTTTCTTCTCTTCTTATTTCACTTTGACTATCATCTTCCTACAATATTTTGAAATATTTCACGCTAAAATTGGTGTTATATAGAATCTTGTATTATACGTGATTTATACGTCATAAGGACACTGGCCCTAATAATAATAATAAGAATAGGGAAGTGGGGAATATGGGGAAAGGAGGAGTACCCCTGGATACAATCCAGTTTATAGCTCAAAGGCAGGTACTCGGGATGGGAAAGATTAAGGAAATAGGGAGAAAGAGAAGTACAGGAGAAGAATAAAAGAGAGGGGCAGACCCTCTTGCGATATTAGGGAATTGGTATTATTATTTCAGTCATTATAGTCTTTCTTCATTCATTCTCCCTTAGTTTTTCTTATAATAATAATAATAATAATAATAATAATAATAATAATAATAATAATAATAATAATAATAATAATAATAATAATAATAATAATAATAGGGAAGTGGGGAATATGGGGAAAGGAAGAGTACCCCTGGATACAATCCAGTTTATAGCTCAAAGGCAGGTACTCGGGAAGGGAAAGATTAAAGAAATAGGGAGAAAGAGAAGTACAGGAGAAGAATAAAAGAGAGGGGCAGACCCTCTTGCGATATTAGGGAATTGGTATTATTATTGCATTTCACTGGCCTTCCTAATACCTAGTTGTTGGGGGTAACTCGCAATACCATTCGGGAAAGGTTCATTAATGGAAATAGAAAAATGGTAATTGGCAATCAGGTCAGCGAAACCAGTAAACAATCACATATTTGTAAACTCTCATTTGTTTTTCTTCCTTATAAACGAAACTTGCGAGTTTTTGATTACTTTAGACTACAATTTGAATGTTTTTCTTTTTTTTATAGGAAATTAAACAATCACATATTTGTAAACTGTCTGTTTTTTCTTCCTTATAAACGAAACTTGCGAGTTTTTGATTACTTTAGACTACATTTTGAATGTTTTTCTTTTTTTATAGGAAATTAAACAATCACATATTTGTAAACTGTTTTTTTTTTCTTCCTTATAAACGAAACTTGAGTTTTTTTATTACTTTAGACTACAATTTGAATGTTTTTCTTTTTTTATAGGAAATTAAACAATCACATATTTGTAAACTGTTTGTTTTTTCTTCCTTATAAACGAAACTTGCGAGTTTTTTATTACTTTAGACTACATTTTGAATTTTTTTCTTTTTTTACAGGAAATTCAACAATCACATATTTGTAAACTGCCTGTTTTTTCTTCCTTCTAAACGAAACTTGAGTTTTTTTATTACTTTAGACTACATTTTGAATGTTTTTCTTTTTTTATAGGAAATTAAACAATCACATATTTGTAAACTGTTTTTTTTTTCTTCCTTATAAACGAAACTTGAGTTTTTTTATTACTTTAGACTACAATTTGAATGTTTTTCTTTTTTTATAGGAAATTAAACAATCACATATTTGTAAACTGTTTTTCTTCCTTATAAACGAAACTTGCGAGTTTTTTTTTATTACTTTAGACTACATTTTGAATGTTTTTCTTTTTTTACAGGAAATTCAACAATCATATTTGTAAACTGTCTGGTTTTTTCTTCCTTATAAACGAAACTTGCGAGTTTTTGATTACTTTAGACAACATTTTGAATGTTTTTCTTTTTTTACAGGAAATTAAACAATCACATATTTGTAAACTGTCTGCTTTTTCTTCCTTATAAACGAAACTTGCGAGTTTTTGATTACTTTAGACTAACATTTTGAATGTTTTTCTTTTTTTTTTTATAGGAAATTAAACAATCACATATTTGTAAACTGTCTGTTTTTTTCTTCCTTATAAACGAAACTTGCGAGTTTTTTTATTACTTTAGACAACAATTTGAATGTTTTTCTTTTTTTTATAGGAAATTAAACAATCACATATTTGTAAACTGTTTTTCTTCCTTATAAACGAAACTTACGAGTTTTTGATTACTTTAGACTACATTTTGAATGTTTTTCTTTTTTTTATAGGAAATTAAACTATCACATATTTGTAAACTGTTTTTCTTCCTTATAAACGAAACTTGCGAGTTTTTGATTACTATAGACTACATTTTGAATGTTTTTCTTTTTTTACAGGAAATTAAACAATCATATATTTGTAAACTGTTTTTTCTTCCTTATAAACGAAACTTGCAAGTTTTTTATTACTTTAGACTACATTTTGAATGTTTTTCTTTTTTTTTTTTTAGGAAATATCTTAATTTTCCGATTCAACTTTGTCTACCATATAAAAATATTCAGTAAAACTGCACTTATTCAAAAAGAAGTTTACATTTTTATGTTTTTTTTTTATATAAAATATCTTATCTTTCCGATTCAACTTTGTCTACCATAGAAAAATATTCAGTAAAACTGCGCTTATTCAAAAAGAAGTTTACATTTTTATGTTTTTCTTTTTTTTATAGGAAATATCTTATTTTTCCGATTCAGCTTTCTCTACCATAGAAAAATATTCAGTAAAACTGCGCTTATTCAAAAAGAAGTTTACATTTTTATGTTTTTCCTTTTTTATAGGAAATATCTTATTTCTTCCGATTCAACTTTGTCTACCATAGAGAAATATTCAGTAAAACTGCGCTTATTCAAAAAGAAGTTTACATTTTTATCTATTCAGAGAACTCTCGTATACTATTAGTTAAATAAATATTTACAACGCTTTGGTGAATAGCTCCATTTGCAAGTACTACAACCTTTATTTGAAAAGGTGACTTCTCTTTCCGAGAAGGAAGGTTTCCTGTAAATGGAAGTATATGTTTTGTCAAAATTTCGTTGAAACCTCGTTAATTTGTGAATGGAGTCTTGTTATCACTCGCTATTTGCATGGTGAATCTAATTTAATACATTTGATTAGAAACATGAACATGGATTTGATTGTTAGAAACAATGCTATAAAACAGTGGTTCCCAACCTGGGGGAAATTTCCCCCTGGGGGGAAATTTGAAGCTTCCAGGGGGCAAATAATTACACTAACTACTAACTAAAACAAGCGGAAAATATCCTCATAGTACGTGCGGCAATTTGTTGTTAGCCATTCAATTGTGATATGATCATATCATTTCTCACTGACATGATATTCAAGGGGAGAATTGGAATATCATGCCCATTTCTGAGGCAGGCGAGTGGGCATGAGGGCTGGGCGGGGCATGAAGGGGGAAATCTGGATGGTTGAAATGGGTGCAGGGGGGAAATCTGGATGGTTGAAATGGGTGCAGGGGGAAAATCTGGATGGTTGAAATGGGTGCAGGGGGGAAATCTGGATGGTTGAAATGGGTGCAGTGGGGAAATCTGGATGGTTGAAATGGTTGCAGTTGGGAAATCTGGATGGTTGAAATGGGTGCAGGGGGAAAATCTGGATGGTTGAAAAGGGTGCAGGGGGGAAATCTGGATGGTTGAAATGGGTGCAGGGGGGAAATCTGGATGGTTGAAATGGGTGCAGGGGGGAAATCTGGATGGTTGAAATGGGTGCAGGGGGGAAATCTGGATGGTTGAAATGGGTGCAGGGGGGAAATCTGGATGGTTGAAATGGGTGCAGGGGGAAAAATGACAGAAAAAAGGTTGGGAACCACTGCTCTAGATATAGACTTAAAATGTCCTTACTGTGGACCTTCCGGGTTATACTATCCGTTATTCGAAGTTGAATGTAGAAGTATGTAAGAAAGATAACATTGCGTCACAAAATAAACAATTCATATAAAATCTGAATGAAAATCTTGAGTAGTATTACTGGGCAAACTTGTTAGAGCAAATTTCAAGACGCTTCATGAACAATATTGTACCAACCGTGTGTCACACGATCGTGCATAGTTCATTTTGTGCTTGTATCTTCGCTCTTCCCTCGCACTAAAAAGAACCTGAAAAATCATGCCTGCTTTTTCCCCCCTGTAACAGTGTCAATATTTGAACATGAAAATTCTTGTTGCTTTGAGATTTTGTATATAAAGGAGTGTTCTACAATAAACTCACTCAGTTGCTTTCACACTGCCTTTGAGTTCACAACCTTTCTCTCGGCACCGTCACAATATGATCCTTTACATTTGAATAAGTAAAACAAGAAATTTTGGAGAAGATAATTGATGAAAAGGATACAATAGGTTGAGGAAGAGATAGATCCCAAGAAATGTTATTTATGACAAACAAATTAACAAAAATAGAATTAACTTCAAGGAAACAAAATGACGTGTCTAAAAAGTTTGAGCATTAAAAAAACCGTAGGCATATATCGTTGTATATTCAAAGCACTTTCCCACTTTTTCCAAAGGGCTTCTTGAGCTGATGATTGAAATGAATATTATTGTTCAAAGGTAAACTAAAAACATATGTCATTTATAAGATAAATGTTACTAAACCAACAAAGGTTTAGCTTCAACTCTTACTTGGGTTAACTAATAACTTTTATCTTATAATTGGAGGAGGAAGTGTATGACAATACATTTTCGTCAATCTTATTATTCAGAGCAAGAACAAACTCACTGGGATTGAATATAAGAAACAGACACCAAGATGGAAATATAAACTGTGTATTCTGTGATGTAGACGAAAATGCTAACCACTTTATGTTATATTGTCCACAGTTTAGTGATATAAGAATAAAAGCAATTGAGCTCCAGCAACCATACGAAGAAGATAGTGCACAAACAGTTGGAAAATTCCTTTTTTGTGAAGAAAATATTGAAAATAAAAAAAGTATACTACAACAAATGTGGACGAAAAGAGAAAAACTAGTGAAAATAAGGAACACACAAAACTAAAAGACACAGAGGCGCCGTTGCAAAGGCAAAGCCTCAACCTGAACCTGAACCTGAACCTGAATTGGCCTATGTTTTCAGTTTACCTTCGAACCATTGTAAAACGTTTCCTTCATCAACTGAATTGGTCCTTAAAAAAATTAAAAGCTCCTGAGTTTTTAAAACATACAGCTACATATGAATGTAGATTTTTAAAGTCCATTTTACCTTGTTTCGAGTATTGTTCTCCTGTCTGGTCTTCAGCTGCTGATTCTCATCTTAATTTGGTGGACAGGAACTTACGGTCTATTAAATTTCTTATTCCTGATCTAGATATTAATCTTTGGGACCGTCGTTCAATTAGTTCATTATGCATGTTGCATAAGGCTTTTTATAATTCTGACCATCTTTTACATTCTGATATTCCCGGACAGTTCCATCCTGTCGTGATACTAGGCATGCAGTTAATTCTAATAGTCAGGCCTTCTCCATCATGAGACTCAATACTACCCAGTACTCTAGAAGTTTTATTCCAGCTGGGACCAAGTAGTGGAATGATCTTCCTATTCGGGTAGTTGAATCAGTAGAACTTCAAAATTTCAAACTCGCAGCAAATGTTTTAATGTTCAAAAGGCTTACATAAGTCCTTTTATAGTTTATGTATCGAATATCTGTTTAAATGTTGTTAATGTTTTTAAAATATCTTATTTTAATTTTCATTACTTTTTATATGGTTTATTTATTTCCTTATTTCCTTTCCTAACTGGGCTATTTTTCCTTGTTGGAGCCCTTGGGCTTATAGCATATTGCTTTTCAACTAGGGTTGTAGCTTAGCTAATAATAATAATAATAATAATAATAATAATAACCACACTTTCTATTACAGGAAAATATTGTTCCGGTTAAAAGCCTCTAACTAATTTAAAAAGAGATGATTGAAGCCATAAGTAATTTGTCTATCTAGCAAAGCTCTGATTGGTTAGAATTATCTCGTCCAACCAATCAGCGATCCGGAAACTTTTCCCAGCTAAAAGGGCACCGCTGCGAGTCGGTGCAAATATGCATCGCTAAAAGAAATGGACTATAGTGAATCAAAACCACAATCACGTCATATTTCTTTGTCACTGTGGAATGATGGCCAGTTATAAGTTGAGAAAGGAAATCACAAAGATAAAATGGGCATCGAATACGAATTCCAAATACTATGTCTATGTCTATGTCTGACGGTTTATCAAGTATCCCTGCTTTCGCTATTAAGCGTTCAGACGGGATTTCCAAATCACTTATGTTATAGTTAATATAAAGAGGGTTAATTGCATTTGTTTCAGTGTTATAGCTGAGTGAAAATAAATGGGTTTTCAATAGCTTTTTGAACTGAAAGGTATTTTCAGCATACTTAACTGATGCCGGAAGTTGATTATACAATCTAGGAGCGCAGTGCTTAAAAATTCTCGTACTTTAGCAATACATACATACATATACCAAGGCACTTCCCCCAATTTTGGGGGGTAGCCGACATCAACAATGAAACAAAACAAAAAAGGGGACCTCTCCTCTCTACGTTCCTCCCAGCCTAACCAGGGACCCAACCGAGTTCAGATGGTATTGCTAGGGTGCCACAGCCCACCCTCCCACATTATCCACCACAGATGAAGCTTCGTAATGCTGAGTCCCCTACTGTTGCTACCTCCGCGGTCATCTAAGGCATCGGAGGCAGCAGCAAGGCCAACCGGAACTGCGTCAACAAAGGTAATGAAGTGATAGTTGGAAGAATGAGCAAGTCACCCTCCCTTCTCGGGAAATGATTGTGCAAGAGAAGAAATCCTAATTGAAGGAGAGCTGCCAGTGTTTACAGTAAGATTATA
>NC_090725.1:79375661-79383161 GCF_036898095.1 Palaemon carinicauda
AGAGTGAATTACCCTCTGCACACTTTTATCACTTCGAAACAAATAGAAGACATTTCTTTTTCAAATAGCAAGACCAATTCTGTAGTTTCAAAGATTAATTTCTCTGGCTTTCACGGTGTTAACATAGAGCTTCAATCTTTTTCTCGTGGCGGCTAAGAAAAGTTTAACCAAACATATATTGATATTTTTTTTTAGCAAACATAATTGAGGAAGACTTCAATAAAGATAGCTATAAAAAAGTCAATTAAATAGTAAAAAAAAAAAATTTAACAATAAAAAAAACAATTTTAACAATAATAAAAAAACAATTTTAACAATAATAAACTCCAATTCGTTTAAAACAAAGTTACTGACCACCACTTTATCCAGTCATTGGAGGTTTTCTAACTGAATTATATTTGAAATAAAATATATTCCAGTGTTCATAAAGTACTAAGCAGTGATTGAACTGAAATCAAAATAGTGAAAGCCAGTAGATATATTTCTCAAGAGATAATATCACTGTCCCTGACCTCTGCTATTCATAAGCGGCCTTTAAACCTTTAAAGTAGACATCCTTATAGCCTTCTCCAACCTAACCGCAAACAACAACTCAATTTAGCATATAATTCCTTGCTCAGGAATCTATAAAAATTCCCAGAACAAAAAAAAAAAAAAAAAAAAGAAAGAAAAAAAAAAATTGTGTATGACAATCTACAAAACGTGTTCTTGACATGGGATTGTGGGGTTTTGAGTGATGTAAGAAAGGTTTGGAAGATGTGCCTCACAGAGACCGGAGATATTTTTTAGAAATACAAGACAAAAGTCATTGCATTGGAATTTATCGACGTCCAGATGGAACTCAGATTGTATGGATGATGTTGGGCAAATGTTTCAACAAGTCGACAACACCTGGACCTGGCGATAGATGACTAGAGAAGAGCATCATATACTATATATATATATATTTTTGGGCTCAAGCCATGTCGTCCTGATGGAAGTTCCTATAGGGTAGCTTCCTAGGGTATATTACAACTACGGCGATATTCCCAGAGAATTTACCTTAAGGTACCAGAATTCTAACTCCTGGAGCGAGTATCCCTCGTGAAAGGGATATCGCGACATATCAGAGGACGTATTCTAGACACGTCACATGGCAATCTACGACCTGAACAGAGATTCGTCTCGTAGGAGGGAGATTGACGAGATACGAATTCGGGAAAGAAAAAGGGGAGCCGCTCCCAAGGCTTCCCTATCCCCCGATTCGTATGCGTGCCTGGCGCCAATCCTGGCGCCATCTGTATTCCTTTTTGCGTAGCTTAACAACTCGGTGTTTTTTCCTGTTTTTCTCGCAAATCTTGGATTTATTCAGCTTTTCATGGCTTCTTCGTCTTCGTTGGCCTCGGATAAGTTGAGTATAGTGTCTGTTATGTATAAATGTAGGCTCTTGGTAAAATTTTGAGTGATTAATAGGATTAATCTTTGATACAAGAGCCGTAGCCTACCAGAGGTGTCCTGGACACTGTCACTCGCTAGGTATAAATTAGTTAGTCAGAGTGACATTCCTGGTTGTTTTGCTTAATAAAATTTAGCTATTTAGCTTTACATAGGATTTCCTTTCGTGCTTAGTATTATTTGGCGAAGTATTCGCCATTCTGGCCTACGCTAGGCCATGTAGCCTAGTCGTTTGGTCCTAGTACTTAATGCATGATTTTGGTTTTTCCGAGTGTAATTAAAATTTTATTGAAGCTTTAGGCTATATTTTATACATTTTAGACTGTGTGGAATATTTCCAAGATTGTATACGTGAGAGTTTCGGTGAATTAGGTAATCGATTCTCTTGGTGCCTAGGCTAATTGCTTATGGAGCCTTAGTATACTTTATTATACTCCCCGGTTGCTTTCTTTTCTTCGGAGAAGGTATGCAATCCCTTTCCCTCTGTTTAAGCCTTGGGCTTATCCCTAAGTGGTTTTTTTCCGAATTTATTTTCGATAAAACTATACTAGGGTGTTACTGTACCTTCCTGTTCCAGCAGAGTCTGGTTCAAAGAGGGACAGAACAACAGAGTTTTTAGTCTGAGTCCGTGTTGTTTGGCTTGGGGCAGAGTCTCCCTCGCTGACCTAACACTTACAAAGGGAGCTGAGCTCCCTTAGGTCACTATCGAAGGTTTCTGTAGTTATGATTCCTTCTTGTGTGATCGACCAGACTAAGTCCTGTTGCTGTTCTCGGGGAGGATAAATCTTCCCTTGGGAGTAGCAACGCCTTCCTTGCTTTGGTGCTCTGGAAGCTGGCAGGTATTATACTACTGCGCTGGCCCTTTCCCTTAGATCTCCCTTAGGCTAAGACAAAGTTCTTGGCTGCGGGTGATCTGTCAGTAAAGCAAGGTTGGCAGGACCCTCTTGTCCCTTCCCCCTCTATCTCCGTAATGGCCTAGCCATTACTGTACTGTACCTTGCCGGCCGGCAGAGCTG
Organism: Palaemon carinicauda; assembly: GCF_036898095.1. Classification (NCBI taxonomy): domain Eukaryota; kingdom Metazoa; phylum Arthropoda; class Malacostraca; order Decapoda; family Palaemonidae; genus Palaemon; species Palaemon carinicauda. Next base: position 79,378,112 of record NC_090725.1, read on the forward strand.
GCCGGCAGGGGTATTACTGTACTGTATGTCATTCTACTTCTGGACCTAGTATAGGTTGGGATATGGATTGACTAAGCCCATTGCCGGCCGGCAGAGATGCTGGACGGCAAGGGTCTTATGTTTTCGAGTGCTGCCCGGACCTCTCTTGGTCCCTCATCCATGCCTGCCGGCAGAGCCGGACGGCATTGGTCAAGGAAGCCTGAATTAAGTTTCTCCCCTTCCTTATATGCACTCTTTCGGTTGCCGGGCTTGGGGGGTTGTGTACACTCTTATCCCGGCATCCATTCTATTTTCTTCTAGTGCTGTACCTGTCCCGGCTGCCGGCCTCATAGGCCGGCAGCCGGGCAGGTGTAGTCTTCTGGTTCTTTTGCTGCCGGCTGGCATCGGTCTTGTACCTTTGCCGGCCGGCTTATGTCAGTCCTTGTCTGCCGGTCACCAAGAGTGTGGCCGGCAGCTGGGTACTACCTTGTGTAGTTGCTGGCCGGCAATCATTGCCGGCCAACACTGGCTGTTGCTGGCCGGCAGCTGCTGCCGCCGGCACAGGCATTTGAACCAGAGGGCTGCCGCCCTATAGCTGTTAAGTAGTATACTTTAAAGCTAATTGTGGTGTGTGCCGGCCGGCAAAGGCAGGCCGGCACACATCCTCCTATACTGTACTAGTATTCTTCTGTATAGCATATACAGTAAGAAGAAAACTATAGTAAAAGTTTAGATACAGCACTGTATCTTCTAACACTATTGTGTTTTCTTACACAGCCCTTTGCTGTTGCCCTCAGACAGGAAGCAGAGTTCTTCCCCGTCTATTATCCAGGATTTTTAAAATCATTGCCTAGGTGTGAGCTCCACCTGTTTCCTCTGGAAACCTTGCATTGGTTACTCTAGTAGAGATAAACCATTTTGATTTTATTATCTGGAAGGCTGCAACAATGGGTTGTGAGGGAAACACAAGTGTGTGTCTTTCATTTATGAATTGTTATGCTATACTATGCATATCCAGTGATACATAGTTCACTTGATACTCATGGAAATTTCTTCTCTTTACAGGAGGACCCTCCGAAGTGCGGAAATGTTTTCTGCAATGTCCGCAGCAAGAACCTCTGCGGACATGAGTGTTGTAGGAGACACGCAGCATGCGCTGTCTCCAAGGATGATCTCCAGTATTGGGACCCTCAGGTATGTACTGTATGCACTAACCTGATTACTGAGGCTTTTGATTCCCCTAGAACGGCGGAATCAAGGGATATAGCTAGGGAAAAGCTTCGTACTTGGGTAAGGGGCTTCAAGAAGAACACCTCTGGCCCTTATCTTCCAAGTGAGAAGATGAGGGCGTATCTTTTTCCCCAGGCATCAGCTGAGGCAGTGATTCCCCAGCCTCAAGAGGAGATCCTTCAAGATCAAGTCCAGGTGGACGAGGAAGTCGCAGATGCGATGCAAGACATCCAGTTGTGTGACAGGATGTCTGACCTGGACGAACGTTTGGAAGAAGACCTCCTGGCAGAAGGTCAGGATCAAGTTCAAACCCCGGATGTCGTAGAGGATGAGGTCGACGAGGTGTCGGCTACTCCGGTTCAGATGCCGGAGCCTATCCCCTCAACATCGGCTGGCCTCCCAGTAGAACTGGGACAGGCCCTCTCTTCGATTGTTGGAATGATCCAACAAATGCAGAAGGAGAATCAGGAGAAGGCGGCTGCAATGGAACTGCGTATGCAGTCCCTGGCAGAATCACATGGGCCCCGGAAAAGGCTCAATGTGAAAGACCTTCCCATATGCTCAGATGCTAACCCATGGAGGTATGCTGAGCACATGCCGATGACGACTGGAAAGATCGTCATCTCGGATAAGCTGGGTTCAGTTCCCCTAGAGGAGGTAGAATTCTGGCCCAGCAAGGCATCATATCCGGACTGCTATGTCCGGCTGAGAAAAGAACCAGCTTCAAGGGAGGAGACAGAGCCGAAGTAGGTCATTGTTATGGACCACGCTAAGGCTCAAGCCCTACTCTCATCCTCGATGAAAGAGAGGGGCTTCTCGAATTCGAAGGTAGCTGCATTGAGCAAGAAGCTCCCTTCGTTTGTGTCCTCTCCTGATAGAGCCTTCCCCTTTTTACAGAAAGGGTTTGCGGCTGTCCTAAAGGCAGTCGAGGCCGGCAAGCCTTGCCCCTCCCTGGAGGAGTGTAAACCCTTGTCGCTGGCTCTACCTATGGACCACAAAGACTGGAAGGATGTCCATCTGACATTCTCAGTGGGAAAGTTGGAGGCTGATATTGCCGGACGGCAATTCGGCGAGGACCTCCCCAAGCTGTCCGAATCTCTTTTACGAAGAGAGTTCGAGACAAAAGAAAGACTGGCTGCCTCAATGTCTCATCAGACTACTCTCGAGACGATGGCAAGTGACCCCAAGGTCCATGAAATGTTCATGGTAGTGGCTAAGTCTCACTTAGCCACAGTGACGAAGGACCTTTATAGCTTCGTCAAGGCAAGGAGAGCTTGCAGGGAGTTCGTGTTCACCGGGGCTTCGGTGAGACACGAGCCAAGGAAGTTAATCTCCTCCAACATTTGGGGAAAAGACCTTTTCCCTACCGATGTGGTCAAAGAGGTTGTTGATAAGGCCGCCGTGGAGAATAGAAATCTTCTCCAGAAGTGGGGCCTGGCTATCAAAAGAAAATCTTCCCCGGATGAGGGTCCTCAACCAAAGAGGAAGAATATGAAGACTAGGCTACCATTTCGGCCAGCCAAGCCTTATAGACAGCAACAGCAACTGCAATTGCCTTTGCCTCCAGTGCCCCAGATGGTGGCACAAACCCCGACTGCCTTTCAGTGGGTACCCCAGGCTGTGCCAGGGCAGTCAACCACATTCGCCCCAACGTTCGAAGGACAGTCTTCTTCCTTTCGTGCAAAACCTAGAGGAGCAGCCAGAGGCTCGTCTAGGCGCCCCTCAAGGGGAAGGGGATTCAGAGGTGGTCGTGGTCAGGGAGGCAAGACCTCAGGACGGCAGTCCAAGTGAAATGATACCGGTAGGAGGGAGACTGATGAAATTTTGGGATCGCTGGACCTTCGATCCCTGGGCCCAAAGCCTACTCAAGAATGGACTGGGTTGGAGCTGGTACAGCACTCCACCCCCATGCCTTCGGTTTTTCCAACACTCCACCCCCATTTTGGAGGAGTACGTTCAAGAACTGTTGGAGAAAAATGTGATCCGAAAGGTGAAGTCCATCAAATTCCAAGGGAGGCTGTTTTGTGTTCCCAAGAAAGACTCGGAAAAGCTCAGAGTCATTCTGGACTTGTCACCACTCAACAAGTTCATAGTGAATTGCAAATTCAAGATGCTAACACTGCAACACATAAGGACCTTACTGCCCAAGAGGGCATACTCAGTCTCTATAGACTTGTCAGACGCCTATTGGCACATTCCAATCAGCCGTCGACTCTCCCCCTACCTAGGGTTCAGGCTACAACGGAAATTGTACGCCTTCAGAGCCATGCCATTCGGGCTAAACATAGCCCCAAGGATTTTCACGAAGCTTGCGAGCGCAGCTCTCAAACAATTACGCCTAAAGGGAATTCAGGTAGTAGCCTACCTGGACGACTGGCTGGTGTGGGCAGCATCCGAGACCGAATGCTTGCAAGCTTCCAGTCAGGTGATCCAGTTCCTAGAGTACCTAGGCTTCAAGATCAACAAGAAAAAGTCTCGACTTTCTCCATCCCAAAAGTTCCAGTGGCTGGGAATCCACTGGGACCTTTTGTCACACAGTTTCTCCATCCCAATGAAGAAAAGGAAGGAGATAGCGGGCTCTGTCAAGAGACTTCTAGATTCCGAAAGGATATCAAGACGCGAACAGGAGAGGGTACCAGGCTCTCTCCAGTTTGCTTCAGTGACAGACCCAGTGCTAAGAGCACAGCTAAAGGATGCAACCGGAGTTTGGAGAAGGTATGCATCAAACGCGCGAAGAGACCTGAGAAGACCAGTGCCGCCTCGGCTACGTACTCTTCTCAGACCTTGGTCCCAAGCCAGACATCTAAAGAAGTCGGTTCTTCTTCAGCCACCTCCCCCGTCGATGACGATTCACTCAGACGCCTCAAAGGAGGGATGGGGAGGTCACTCTCATCGGAAAAAAGTCCAGGGGACTTGGTCCAAGCTATTCAGGACCTTTCATATAAACTTTCTAGAAGCTATGGCAGTGCTCCTTACCTTAAAGAAAGTCTCCCCGCGTCACTCGATCCACATAAGATTGGTGACAGACAGCGAGGTGGTTGTGAGATGCTTGAATCGACAAGGGTCGAGGTCACCACCTCTCAACCAAGTGATGTTAGCCATTTTCCGATTGGCGGAAAAGAAGAAGTGGTACCTGTCGGCAGTTCACCTTCAAGGAGTCCGCAATGTGACAGCGGACGCTCTATCCAGGTTCACACCGATAGAGTCGGAATGGTCCTTAGACGCAGGATCATTTTCCTTCATTCTGAATCAAGTCCCAGAACTGCAAATAGACCTCTTTGCGACGAAAGACAACAAGAAGTTGCCCCTGTACGTGTCCCCGTACGAGGACCCCTTAGCGGAAGCAGTGGACGCAATGTCCCTCGACTGGAACAGATGGTCCAGGATTTATCTGTTCCCTCCTCACAACCTTCTGTTGAGGGTCCTCAACAAACTGAGATCCTTCAAGGGGGTAGCGGCAATAGTGGCCCACAAGTGGGCGAACAGTATGTGGTTCCCCTTGGCGTTGGAACTACAGATGAAGTTCGTGCCGCTACCACATCCAGTTCTGACCCAGCGAGTCCAGAAGTCGACTGTCTGCGCTTCATTACAGAAAACCCAGACCCTGCAGCTCATGATTTTCTCGCCCTAGCGGTGAGAAAGCGCTTCGGGATTTCGAAAGCCAGCATAGACTTCCTAGAGGAATACAAGTGCAAATCGACTAGAAGGCAATATGAGTCATCTTGGAGAAAATGGGTGGCCTTTGTAAAGGCAAAGAATCCGCAGGAGATCTCAACAGATTTCTGCTTATCTTTCTTCATCCACCTCCATGGCCAAGGATTGGCAGCTAACACGATTTCAG